>NC_090241.1:29723140-30023140 GCF_024489055.1 Chanodichthys erythropterus
CAGATGCCCAGAGGAACGAGAGAAGAAAAAAGTCAGAAATAAAAAGATAAAAGATCAGCTGGAAATACGAGCAGAAAAAAAGAGAGAGTTTGAAATGAGATAAGAACAATTGCTGTTCACGATTATTGACTGTATGTCTGCCAGAGGCCATTGATTGATTCATTTTCATAACTCTCAATAAAACCCCTTCAAATACGGAATAAGAGCAATCCAGCAATTGCTCCCAGATTCTGCTGAGTTGGAGGAGTTATAGATTATGTAAAAATTCCCTCTCTGAGACAAAGCATTTCCAATTGATTTCACCAAGTGGTCTTCTATTGCTGTAAAACATGTAAAACTAATAGACCAAACCCACCTGCCGCTTTGCAAAAGGAAATATACTCATTAAATTTCCCAATAGGGTTGATTCCCCACAGACACACAGGCTTATGCTGAGTAAACATTGTTGCTATTGCTTACTGATGCTGTGCACACATTATCATTGTTTAGTGGTAGAGAATGACTCACCTGAATACGCCCAATAGGGTTCCTCAGACGCCCTCCGCTCTCGTTGAGTGGCTGAGCTCCCACGATGCTCTGTTTCCACATGTGAAGCTGTCAGAGATAAATCAGATGACACTATAATGACTTTCCATTAACAATAAATGCATAACATTATCAATGCAATATTGTCAACCTTAGAAAATGCTCTGCCTGTAATGCAACTCCTTATGTCTATATTTGTCTCAGGTATATTCAATGCTGGCTTAACTTCGTGAAGTGGAGGAAGAAAATCTCACCTCCATAGCCTGCTTCACTAGAACTGCTTACATGCCGTGTCTCTTGATAAAGTAATCAAAAGTAATAATAACACTAATAATAACACTCAAAGTGTACTCAGCGGGGCCTCCGAACCTGTGAAAAACCTGGCACTTGGCTCCTCTCATTAGAAACACTCACACCAGCTGAAGCTCCGGTCGGCATAATTACCAAAGAACGGCATGATTTGTAATTCTGAATAAGTAGTAGTAGGAGGTAATACTTCACAAACAGAAAGTTTCTTTTTGATTATCAGGCTTCTTTAACTCTCACTTGTCGAGTGAGAGTTCATGATTTGAAAGAAAAGGAACCAAAAGAAAAACTTTCTACTTTAAAATCGGCATGCATTTGTGCTTATACTCTGCAGTGCTTCGTGAAAAGTACAATTTGGCTTTTACTCTATTGAAATTTTGTTCTACAATGGTCTAAAAATTACTTAAGTCACCATGTAACATTTGGCAACTAGAAAGTGCTCATACATTTTTTATTTTTTTTTAATAGTATTACCATTGAAAAGTTTTTTAAATTAATATTACATTACATAACATTACGTTTTTCTTAGAAAGGGTTTAGACTTTTACATTGTTACAAAAAATATAAATTCTATTTCATCATGCTTTTCTTTAGAACATGCTATTAAAGGGTTAGTTCACCCAAAAAAAATTCTGTCATTAATTACTCACCCTCATGTCGTTCCACACCAGTAAGACATTCGTTCATCTTCAGAACACAAATTAAGATTTTTTTGATAAAATCCAATGGCTCAGCGAGGCCTCCATTGCCAGCAAGACAATTAACACATTCAATGCCCAGAAAGGTACTAAAGACATATTTAAAACAGTTCATGTTACTACAGTGGTTCAACCTTAATGTTATGAAGCGATGAGAATACTTTTTGTGCGCCAAAAATAACATGTAATAATAATAATACAAAATAATGACTTTATTCAACAATATCTATAGTGATGGGTGATTTCAAAACATTTCTTCATTAGGTTTCAAAGCTTTTGTTTCGAATTAGTGGTTCGGAGCATGAATCAAACTGCCAAAGTCACGCTAACCATTGAAATTTCTAAACACTTATGACGTAACAAAGCCTTGTTTACTGAAATCATGTGAATTTCACACTCCAAACCATTGAAGATTCGAAACAAAAGATTCGCAGCTTCATGAAGCAGTGTTTTGAAATCACCCATCACTAGATATTGTTAATTAAAAAAATAATTATTTTGTTTTTTTGGCTCACAAAATTATTCTCAACGCTTCATAGCAGGCCTCACTGAGCCATCGGATTTTATCAAAAATACCTTAATTTGTGTTCCGAAGATGAACGAAGGTCTTACGGGTGTGGAACGACATGAGGGTGAATAATTAATGACAGAATTTTCATTTTTGGGTGAACTAACCCTTTAATCAAATAATCCTGAAGAATTCCAATAAAACACGTTTCTTGAGCACCAAATCAGCATATTAGAATGATTTCTAAGGATCATGTGACACTAAAGACTGGAGTAATGATGCTGAAAATTCAGCTTTGCCATCACAGGAATAAATTACATTAAAATATATTCATATAGAAAACTTTTTAAATTCCACAATAGTACTGTTGGCCTTTCAAAAAAATCATTAAAAAAATCTTACCAAACTTTTGAAAAGCTGCGTTTAGAGAAAAGTTATTTTGTGAAATGGTTTGCCTAAAAATATGCTTATACTATCATTCTTTAAAAGTTAATTGACACTTTGGTTTATATTTTTGTTATAAAATGTAATTAGATAAAACATAAATACTAAATAAGGGCAGCAGTACAGATTTTTAATATTTTAAAGCACTGCAGTTCAAAAATGTAAAAAGCATGTAACAGCATTTTAGATTTTATAATGTTTGGTCAGTGCAAATATTGGCCTAACAGCTTAACTTTGGATGAAAGCGCTTGTTACATTAATATATGTAAATGCAGAAATATTCTTATTAACAACAACAAACACTGTATAAGCATTCAATGTCAGCATTATGATTTTTATCATCAATGACAATGGCTTGCATCTTTTGTGGCAAACGTATACAGTAATTACACAAATTTCTTCAGGTTGTTAAACAAATTTCAATGCTTGCAAAATAGCACCACAATATTAATTCGGCCTAATATTTGAGATCACTGTATTGCTTAAAGATTAATGATTTTATAGCAAACATAAACAACTTTCCTTGCAGTATTTTGCACAAACCATTCATCCATCTGTGCCAACATCCAAAATATAGGCCAGGGCTATACAGAGCTCTTTATATGGTTGACTAGTGCACCTTTATTCCATTCTCAGCTACTGAACTCAGCTACTGTAGCTGCTTCAAAGTGATTATTCGGCTCTTTGTGGCTTCTTTCATAAGTCTCCTTCTGCATGCAGGGTTTTGAGGGACAGTCTTTTCACAGCAGCAGTAGCTGACTTTCTGATAACTGAACAAAAAGTGCTCTCTGGGGCATCTAATCTACATGGAGATTAAGGGAGATTTTTTTTCACCATATATGCCTTTGTTTAACTGTAACTTTTCCTTGATAGTTTTAATCTTCATTTTCACAACTGTCTTACAAATTCACACCCCTAGTAATGATAGCTTAACTGTAGGTTTCTGTCTAGAAAACACGGTAGTTAATTAAATGACAGAGATTGTTCGGGTTATTCTAAATCAGCTATAACATATAAGGAGCCCCACACATGACATGCAGGAAAAAATTTAATTTTGCACACAATTTACTATTTTTTCCCTTAATTTACTAAATCGTGTGCTCAATTTATTATTTAATTTCCTTGATTTGCTAAATTGTGTGCACGATCTACTAATTTGTTCCCTCGTTTTGCTAAATTGTGCACACGACTGACTATTTTGTTCCTTCGATTTGCTAAATTATGCACACAAATTACAATTTCGTTGCCTCAATTTGCTAAATCGTGTGCACGATTTACTAATTTGTCCTCTCGATTTGCTGAATCGTGCGCACGATTTACTATTTCATTCCCACGATTTGCTAAAATCTTGCACATAATTTACTATTTGGTTCCATCTATTTGCTAAATAGTATGCACGATTTACTAATTCGTTCCCTCTTTTTGCTAAATTGTGTGCACGATTTACTAATTCGTTCCCTCGATTTGCTAAAGTGCGCGCACGATTGACTATTTTGTTCCTTCGATTTGCTAAATCATGTGCACAAATTACTATTTCGTTGCCTCGATTTGCTAAATCGTGTGCACGATTTACTAATTCGTTTCCTCAATTTTCTAAATTGAGAGCATGATTTACTTATCTGTTTCCTTGCTTTATAAATCATGCACATGATTTAGCAAATCGAGGGAAAGAATTAGTAAATCGTGCGCAGCGTACTATTTTTTTCCTGTATGTCATGTGCAGGGCTCCGAAATAACAAGGACAATGAACTGTACAGTACCTTACTGTAAAGAATAAAATGTAATATATACGCATTTCCATTTCTTACGATGAAACACGTTGGAGAGGTTGGCAAGGACTGCTGGGGACGATTGGGATGGAATCAAATGTATTGAAGTGTACATTTCCTGGTGTGCATCAGAAAGATGCATTCTGCGGCGTAAAGGATAGGATTTCTCCTCCAGACATATTAATATTTCAAGCAGCAGTATCCTAAAAGTACAAGTTTCCCCAGCTGTGCCTGGTATACCCTGCTATTCTCCCTTTGGCTTTGTAAAGACCCTGCTTATCTTGCTCTGTGTGTTTCAAAGCCTCCTGGTGAGAGACCCCTATGTCTCTTCGAGACAATTAAAGAAACTCTGAACAACACTACGCCTTTTCATGCTCAACTTTAAAGAGTTTCTTTTCCTGCTTTATTGAACCATATGGCAGATCATATGTCAGGAAGTGACTAGCGGTTTAGTGCATTTGTAAGTGCATCTAGTTATGGTTTTCGGCAATAAACAAATAAATAAATAAATTAAAATGTGAACCAAAAATACATTATAAATGTGCAGTTAGTGTCTTGAGGAGTTATTTATACCTCATTCGATTTTAAGAAAAGTATTTACGTTGGTATAATCTAATGTAGTCAATTTGATTAATTAAACAATATTATAAATAATGATCATATTTTGACTTGAATAAAACAAGTTCATTTAGATTTATAAAATGAAGCTGAATGATTTTACTTAAACTGTGCTGCCCACTTCATCTAGCAAACTGTGCATCATATTTTTCACACTGCATGTGAAAACTTGTAGCTTGTGAATGGCTCAACTATTAGACACAGTAGTGAACTGAAACCTTAAGAAATCATTCTGTTATGCTGATTTAGTGAATAAGAAATGTTTCTTATTATTAGCAATGCTGAAAAGTTTTTAATATTTATAACATTAAACTGCTTAATATTTTTGTGGAAACTGTGAAATATTTTTTCCAGGATTCTGAATAGAAAGTTTAGAAGAACAGCATTTATTTGTTGTTATATATTTTGCTGAATAAAAGTGTACATTTCTTAAAAAAAAATCTTGCTGATGGTAGTGTATGTTTCCATTTTTATTTCAAATGTGTTCACTAATGTGACTATATCCTATGGAAGCTTGTTTCCACCACTAAAAAAAAAAAAAAAAAAAAAAAGGTAATTGCGACTTTTTATCTCACAATTCTGACTTTTTTTCTTTTTTTGCGAGATAAAATTCACTATTACGAGAAATAAAGTCAAAATTGCGAGATATAAACTCACAATTACGAGAAATAAAGTCAGAATTGCAAGATATAAACTCACAATTCAGAATTGCAAGTTATAATGTCAGAATTGCTAGATATAAACTAGGGCTGGGCGATAAAACGATAACAATATGTATCGCGATAGACACGTGAACGATATCAATAAAAAATGTGTTCGATAAAACGTTCGATATTTTTTATTCTTCGTCGGAAGAAAGAGGAAAAAAAAAAAGAGGAAAAGTCAGCTCGCCAGTATGGCAGTTTTTTGGAAATTATAAGTCTGACTGTAGTCAGACCAATGTCATCTGCAAATTATGCAAGACCATAGTCCCCGCCAAGACTGGTAATACCACAAACTTGATGTACCACCTTAGCCGCGCTCACCCTTTGGAGCACAGCTGTATTCAACCAACTATTGCACTATTTTATTACACTTAATTAAGCATTTCTTACATTTTATTTCATTTTGCACCTTAAATGTTAAGAGATAATTGTTAAGTGTTCATTGTGACTTTAGACTTATGTTTACATTTTAATTATTTGAGTTTTCCATGGCAGTCTTAATAACTGAGGGGATTATGATCAGAGGAAGGTTAAGTTTAAAATAAAAAATGTTTAAATGTAATATATTTTCTCCTGGTCCTTATTTTAAATGGGTCATAAAAAATATGAAACACTGATATCATGATACAGTTTTCAGCCATATCGCCCAGCCCTAATATAAACTCACAATTGCGAGAATTAAAGGGATAGTTCACCCAAAAATGAAAATTTGATGTTTATCTGCTTACCCCCAGTGCATCCAAGATGTAGGTGACTTTTTTTCTTCAGTCGAAAGCAAATTATGATTTTTAACTGCAACCGCTGCAGTATGTCAGTCAAATAATAGCAGTAGATGGGAACTTCAACTATAACAGTAAATAAAACTTGCTTAGACAAATCAAAATTAACACCTGCGGCTCGTGACGACACATTAATGTCCTAAGACACGAAACGATCGGTTTGTGCGAGAAACCGAACATTATTTATATAATTTTTACCTCTAATACACCACTATGTCCAACTTCGTTCAGCTTCCTGTTAGTGAGGTCAAAAAACGCATTGTGATGATGGAAGTGATATCTCGCCCATATACTTCAATGAGCGCGAGACATCACTTCCGTTGTCAGAGCGCGATCAGACCTCACTAACCGGAAGTTGAACGCAGTTGGACATAGTGGTGTATTAGAGGTAAAAAATTATATAAATACTGTTCGGTTTCTCGCACAAACCGATCGTTTCGTGTCTTAGGACATCAATGTGCCGTCACGAGCCGCAGGGTTTAATTTGGATTTGTCTATGGAAGTTTTTTCGACTTTTATTGTTCAAGTTACCAATCACTGCTATTATTTGACTGACAGAGGGCAGCGGTTGCAGTTAAAAATCATAATTTGCGTTCGACTGAAGAAAAAAAGTAATCTACATCTTGGATGCACTGGGGGTAAGCAGATAAACATCAAATTTTCATTTTTGGGTGAACTATCCCTTTAAAGTCAGAATTGAGAGATATAAACTCACAATTCAGACTTTTTCCTCACAATTCTGACTTTTTTCAAGCAATTACGAGATCCTGCAATTCTGACTTCTTTTCTTTGAATTGTGAGATATAAACACGCAATTCTGACTTTATAACTCAATTGTGAGTTTATATCACACAATCCTGACTTTATAAACTTTCTTGTTTTTTTATTCAGTGGCAGAAACAAGCTTCCATACTATCCTGAGGCATCTTTGCTTTGAGACAAAAATGTTTACCTGCCATGTAGAAATGTGGTGAATAAATGATAACATTTTCATTTTCAAGGGAACTACAGCTCTAACAAACCATTCCCAGATGTATAGTTCAACACATTACGTGCACATATGTTGTGAGCTCTTAAACAGAGCATCCTGTCAAGCAGTCATCAGATCTCAGAACTGAAGTGCAATTCCTCATTTTATCTCACTTCAAAGTGTCTTAAAGTGACTCGGTCTCTGGGGCGAAGACACCCTGGTGCTGCTACTCTTGCATAAACAGATTTTCCAATCCTTCGCTCCGCTCTTGCCCTCACTTGCATCATTACTTTGGAGATTAATTAGTGGCTGCACTAAGTCGATTCTCTCCATTGCAGCAATTACGTCCACTCTTATTGGTTAGTAAGCAATTAGAGCTGCTCTCATTGGTTAGCGACCTGTCTAGGTCTGTTTATCGTCTAATCCCTGATGGACAGCAACAGACTACGTAGAGCATTGTACTGGCGTGGCAGACAATTAGCAACTGTGAAAGCTATCAGAAACCATTCAAAGGTTATGAATAGGGAACACTAACCTATAATGATTTTCTCATCACTCGTTACAAAGGGTAAACATTAGGTTCCGACCTAAAATAATGGACTCAATACCTTAGTGCTTGCGCAAGGCTTGTTTGAAGTCTTTTCCCATGGGCATTTAAAACAGTAGCTACCAGCCAGCAGGCGCCACATCAGCAAACCAGTCCTCTGAGGAAATATGTTTGCATGTCTGGCATTTGACGCGGTAAGGAGATGGCAAATAAAGTGAATGAAAGGTGACTTGCTAAAGGTGAGCTGTGTGTGTGCCTGTAGCGGGCTTGTTGTTATCAGGCGGAAGGTATACAAGAGACAGGCAATATGTGCACTGGCAGATTGTGATGCCAGGTGCATTTACGCAGTTGAGTGCAGCTAAACATGACATTAAAGAGGAACTGCTGCCTCTGAACTCACAAACATCAACATAACGGGTAACCTGGGCAACCTACACATGGGTAAACACGACACGCAGGTGTTAGCAGATGTGAGGTTTTCTCTAACACAATTGTTTCATCTACCACCCATGTTTAAGTATGCAATATAGTTGTTTGCCGATGAAATAACATGCCTAACTCTAATTTTTACATTTTATAAAGAAAGTATGATAGGTGTTTGCCCATGCAAAACTCTCCAAAATAATGCATTTCTATTTAGTTGCTAAAGTATTGCTGGGCGGCGGATTAGACACGCTCATGGTTATTTATTTTGCTAAGATTTCACTTATATACAGTCAAACCAAAATTTATTCAGACACCTTGAACATTTCATTCATTATTAGTTTATTCACTATAGTTTACTAAAATATGACAAGATCTCAGAGTTAAACTCTGTCAGAAAAAAATAATCTTAAAAATATCTGACTTCCTGTTTGGTTTCGGATTTCGCTCCAAGAGAATTTTTTGTAGGTACTGAGCTGATAAATGTGTGTACCGAATTTCAAAGCCCTAGTGTAATGTAGCGAGCGGGGCTGTACGTTAGATGGCGCTATCGAGCCATTTTGCCACGCCCAATTCCGAAACCCATAACAGACGTAAATTTTCACCACTTCTGACGCGTGTGCAAAGTTTTGTGAGTTTTCGAGCACGTTTAGGCCCTCTAAAATGCGATTCACTTTGGAGAAGAATAATAATAATAATAATAATAATAATAAACGGAGCAATTCCAATAGGGTCCTCACACCATCGGTGCTCGGGCCCTAATTATGTCAGATAACACTTAAGATAAAACTTATAAAACTGCCAAATTCACGCTCCCCAGTGGTGAACCACTGAAATTTCGAAACACTTAAAGGGATAGTTCACCCAAAAATGAAAATTTGATGTCCTAACATCAATGAAACATTGATGTCCTAAGACACGAACCGTTCGGTTTGTGGGAGATTTATATCATTTTTTTAACTCTAATACGCCACTATGTCCAACTGCATTCAGCACTCGCTTAGTGAGGTCTGATTGCGCTCTGACAACGGCAGTGATGTCTAGCACTCATTGAAGTATATGCACGAGACATCACTGCCATTGTCAGAGCGTGATCAGACCTCACGAATCGAGTGCTGAACACAGTTGGACATAGTGGTGTATTAGAGGTAAAAAATGATATAAATACTGTTCGGTTTCTCGCACAAACCGATCATTTCGTGTCTTAGGACATCAATGTGTCGTCACGAGCCGCAGGGTTTAATTTGGATTTGTCTGTGCATGTTTTTTGACTCTTATAAATTGTGTAACCATTGAAACGCATTATAAGACTGACAGACGGCAACAGTTGAAGTTAAAAATAATCATTTATGTTCTACTGAAGAAACAAAGTCACCTACATCTTGGATGCGCTGGGGGTAAGCAGATAAACATCAATTTTTTGGGGGGGGGGAAGAACTATCCCTTTAAGACGTGATGAAGCCTCGTTTACTGAAATCACGTGACTTTGGGCAGTTTGATACATGCTCGAAACCACTGATTCGAAACATAAGATTTGTTAAGCTTCGAAGCTTCATGAAGCAGTGTTTTGAAATCGCCCATCACTAGATATTGTTGAATAAAGTCTTTTTTTTCTTTTTTTTTTTTTGGTGCACAGAAATATTCTCGTCGCTTCATAACAGTAAGGTTGAACCACTGTAGTCACATGAACTGTTTTAAATACGTCTTTAGTAGCTTTCTGGGCATTGAAAGTGTTGATTATCTTGCTGTCAATGCAGGCCTCACTGAGCCATCAGATTTTATGAAAAATATCTTAATTTGTGTTCTGAAGATGAACAAAGGTCTTACAGGTGTGGAACGGCATGAGGGTGAGTAATTAATGACAGAATTTTCATTTTCATTTTGGGTGAACTAACCATTTAAAAACAAAACCTATCAACAACAACAACAAAAAAGATCTTTATAGAGGACAAAATCCATTTAAATAAACTATCAGAACTAAATATTGCAGTTAGTTTTGGTCATTTGTTCCATAACCCACATATAAAAGGACAATATAAAGCTACTGTTACCATGCACATATAAGCTTCTCAGCGGACTCCTCAGCATAATACATAAACAACCCATACTCCCACTAGGCGTGCTGAAAATAGCCCGTCACACTTTAACATGAGAACTCAGAGGTTTAATTAAGCCGAAACACCCACTATGGCCCTTTTTTGACAAATAAACGTAGTTAAAATAAAGACACGCTAAAATGCTGATGCTGTCGTGACACGGTTCTCACCAACCATAATGTATTGCGATGACTAAGTGATATTTCATTTCAAGAATTTTTCCATCAGGCTGTGTATTTTTGACTAGCCACTTTAATAACTATAGAAAAACATGCAACCTTTACAACACCCAAACAGAAACAAACTGTTCACATTAATTAGCATCAAACACAGAGACATCTGGGACTGTTTATCACTGCTGATCAAATTCTGTTTTGCACATACTATACAAAAATATGTTGTGGCATTTGTTTATAATTTATAATTTTTGCTTATACAAAGTAGGCTCTATAATATGTTTTAAAAAGGACCTATTATGCAAAATTAACTTTTAAAAGGTGTTTGAACACAGATGTGTAACCACAGTGTGTGTAAACAACCAGCCTATAATGGTAAAAATCCACCCACTATTTTCTTTATAATCCCTATAAATCATAAGCAGTCTCTCCAAATGATTTCCTCCCACTCTTACGTAAGAGTAGCCCCGCCCACGACTGGCCACGGAGTCAGCCCTATTAGCTTAGCTCCTCCCCTGAGTGAAGCTGTACACAGTCTGCCTTGTTTATCTCCTCACTAGAGCATTTAACGGCAGCATTTAAGTAAGAAATGTTGAAATGTAAGCTACTAAAGTTATTTAATCAAGAGCAGTGAGTGATTTTCTGTTTTTCTTTTGTTGTTTGATTCATATTAACAGCATATACAGTACTGCATATTTCACTGCTGTCACTTTAATACACAGATCTAATGTACACATACAATTTCTTTCCTTACTGTTTATGTTCACAGACATAACCAACTGTTTGTGTGTTTTTGACATAACCTTGCGTGTATTTGACAGTTTAAGTGCAATAAAATGTGCGAGAGAAATCGGTTTAATACTCACAGGACGTGCCGTCTGACAGTCAGCTTTCTGTGCGCGTACTTCGGATGTGTGCGCTCAGAAAACCACATATCGGAAGTTTAAACTGATATGGCTTTAAAACGCATGCAAACAATAAACTTTCATGATGACAAAGAACTGCAATGTCATGTGAGCATGACCACGATAGAGATGATAATCAAAACCAAACAGATGTTTTGTTAGTTTTTGGCACAGTATCTGAGGCACAAGTTGTACAGGCTCCGCCCTCTTCTGGAAAGTGGGGTGGGGAGCAGCAGCTCATTTGCATTTAAAGATACATGCACGAAAACGGCAAGTTTTCCTTCCATTCAAAAATGCACATTTACAACATGGTTACAACAGGTATTTTGAGCTGAAACTTCACAGACACATTCAGGGGGCACCTAAGATTTGTATTACATCTTGTAAAAAGGCGCATAATAGGTTCCCTTTAAGTGTAATGGACTTTCAGTTGCAAGCAATCATGCGCTTTCAGGTGCAAACAATTTTTAAGAGGCTTAAAAAGGTGAAATAGGAAAAATAAATGCACTGATGACAGCATGATAAAGTATTGCACTCTAAACAACATATGCATGTACGCATGGTTAGGCAAAGAGTAAATAAACAAGCGTGAGGCGTGTTTCAAGGTCCAGGCACGTTCTAATTCAACACGCAGGTCACAGCAGGTGAGTCTATCATCTGCACTACTCAACTTCCTTAACAATACCTCTCTTTGTCGACCTTTACTGATCAAGCTCTAAATCCGTGGTACAAACATCTCTAAATGGCACAGCGGACATTTACACTGTGTTCCAAAGCAAGTCTTCAAAGGGCAAACATGGCACGCACAGACCTAGAAGCGGAAAAGGTCAGAAAAGCATAATAGATGCGCGACTCCTCCCTACCTAAAGCACCTGATGTGCATGGAGAAATAAACGGCAGCGATAACCCTCAGTCGGTGTTTTGTTTAGTGCAGACAATCCTTTGATAAATGACTCGGCGTGTGAGTGATTTTTTTTTGTGTCCACAAAGAAATATAATCTACTTTTGTTACAGCGGCTTTTCAAAGGAAGAATCGAGAGCCGACCGTGAAGCTCTCTTGAGTTATATTTAACTGGGCCTCTGCTTCCCGCTCCGGCTTCATAATCTATTTTTGCGGTTAGTGTTTACATTTGCCTGTTGACCCAGTGGAGATCATCTAAAAAAAGCTGTCAGGTTAAAGAGCTGACCCGAGATTATGTGTCATTGTGTGTGAAACCAGCTTACAAACCGTGAAATCGCTTTAATAGGAAGATCTTAATTACTAAACTCTTTTCAGACTGGGGATGAGAGCTTTGTATGGCATTAGAAGGGAGTATAAGTTACATCAGCAACATCTGCAATATGCATATTTTCTTAAAAATACAATAAAAACTAAATTTGGTGCCCATGCAAAAACTTCACCACAATGCCTGACAACTTACCCACTATTGTCTAAGCAAATGATAAGATGTTCTGAATGGTGTTGCTAGTGGCTGCTAGGTGTTCTGACTGAGCACTAGGCGTAAGGCTTATTGTCTAAAAAAAAAAAAAAAACATAGACTTGGGAGTGGGCTCTTTTGATTTGATGTCAGACACACACACAAAAAAAGTGTCAAAATAGTGAGAATATCGGTGCAAAAAATATAATAATTATGCAAAGCCATTGCAAATATGGCTTTCTGAGTGGTTTCTTGCATAGCTAAAGTATTACAGGTGGTTACTAGAATGTTGCTAGGTAGTTTTAAAGATTTATTGAATGGTTACCAAAGTTCTGAGCAAAAAATGATAGGCTACAGTATGCAAATAAGCAGATATTTCTTGAGACGAGGGGAAAAAAAGATCGGATAGGGAAAGCTCTCGCTTCGTGTGGATGTGGCCTAAGTCTGTGAGATTTTTTTTGCCTGAATTATTGTCTGTGAGACAAAAAGTGGAAAAAATTGTGAAAATATCTGAGTGACAAAATACAATAAATTTGCAGTCATTGCTTAAGTGATCAAAAATTTTTCTAGGGTATTTTAGGGTGCTATGGTTTCTGTGTTACAGTTTTGAATGAGTTCTGCCAAAGATCAGAGGTAAAAAAAAAAGTGGTTTCCAGGGAGTTGCTAAGCTATTACTGCTGGTTGCTAGAGTGTTGCTAGGTGGTTGCTAAGTTGTGGGTGGTTTCTTGTAATTCAAAAGATCCCAAACACAAGTCTAACCATTTCATTTTTCATGCAAGAACGGGCACGGACATTTGTAAATTTAATGTGTCTGGCTTCCGGTGTCATTTGCTTCCAGTTATTTTTAGCTGTACAAGCTTGTTATGCTGCCTGATAATGCAAACTTCTGCTAATGCAAGTCTATGGGATTGTTTTATTCGTTTGTTTGTCAGCCAGATGAAAATCATAAATTTGATCACTTAAAAATAATAGCACACCTGTTTAAAAAACAAAAAGAAAAGGCAGGAATGGCTTCCTTTGCCTCACCATTTGCAGAGATGGCCTATTGTAACTTAATCTGTAAAATCTCACATAAGTACTAAACATTTATCCTCATTCATTTGATCAATGAAGATAAATCAATGGCAACAAGGAAGAAAAGATCCTATCTATAGTCTTAAAGCAAAAGGCAGGGGACAAGGTGGACCCCGCACCATGAAAGTCTGGAGTCAAAGCAAGCCAGCCCACATTGTATTCGCAAACCACTAACATCCTGGCTTTATCCTGTATTTATGGAACAAGTGATAGCCTATTGTTTCATTGTTTAGTAGAAGACTGACCTATTTTAAACAGCAATACAGTACAACTTCCTGTGTAGAAAAGCCAAGGGTTAAACAGGCACCGCAGACAGAGAAAGCTCCGTTTTATAGAGTTCTCTGTCGGGTTCAACCAGAGAATTACGTGATCCTTCATGAATAAAATGAAAATGGCAAAGTATACTGCATAATGTAAAATTCCATTGAGGCTATTAAGAGCAGAGAATGCCTTAACATCTGCCCGGTGTGAAAGATAATTACAGTGTAATTAAGATCCCTATAGACGGAGTCTCTCAGACCAGTAGCCATCACTAAAGCTGCCAAAGCTAACACTGAGGTCTTACCAGCTATAGTAGCTGAACGCTCTGCTGACTGAGTCTATCAAAAGCTTGGGCAAATCCATTAGCTGGATTAATCATATGTTACAGGTTTGAGGAAAGGGCAAATACATTTTCACCATTAATTATCAAGCAATTGAGTGAGTGTGTAACAACCTTTACAAGGACACACATAATCACAGAACCATAAAGGTTCCATCTACTGATTTTCATCTAGCTTTCTAATCAAAACTAAATCCAGGTTTCCCAAGACAGTTCATAAATAAAAATGACAGTTGTTAAAGAAACTAATTAAAATAAGAAACAGCTTAAATTTGAGCTGTTTTATCTTATGTTTTGTGTTATTTTAAATCATTTGAACCCATTCTGCGACCCCCTTGGAAATTTGCTGATGCCGCCTAATGGGCCCCGGCCATCTGGCTGAGAACCACTGGTCTAAAGTGTTATTTGTTTGTAAAAAAAAAAAAAAAAAAGAAGAAGTGTAATTTATACATGCAAGTCGTTTTTTTTTTTTTTTTATATGAATATCTCAAATGTTTTAAAGTAACCTCAAACTAGTAGGAGTATGCAGATCTGAGGGGATTTTAAAAGTGCAAAAAAGTAATGGAAATTAATAAAATATTAAAAAGTCATGAAAAATTCCATAATTATGCATTTTAAAGCTCTAAAATATTTTAATGGGCAGAAATTGCTGTTTCTGATCAAATAATAATAATGATAATAATAATAATAAACTATAAACCATGAACAATTAGAAGTCATTTAAATTCATTGGTAATAAAAAGTGTGAACACTAAAAAACATACAGTTATTGGAACGTCTTGAAATTATGGAATTTAGTTATTATAATTTATAATTATTTTGTTTAATTATTTGAGTGTATTGTCTTCAAAATTTTCTTTGAGAATGGTGGCCTTGAAGTCAAAAAGTTTGTGAACCACTTCTTTTAGACCTTGCACTGCAGAACTCTGGCCTCTCTAATGTAAAATTTCAAGCTACTTACATATATAATGTAAACATACAAGGACAAAATGACGTAAACCTGAAATTTTCCATTAAATATGGTTCATTTTTAGTGGAAAAAATGTTGTTTTGAACTTATTTAGTGATATTTGTGGCTTTTACAAAACAAAAAAATGTCAAAGTGATGTGACGCTTGTTGAGACTGATTGTGTTTTTATCCCCTTAGAGAAGCTGTAATCTTGTAATTTGTTTTCTAAAGTCTCTTAATCAAATTTAAAGGCTACTCAAAAAGCGGCTCTTAAATCACACGACTTTCCTGCTCTAAAGCACTAAGTATAAAAGACAGGCAAAACAATCTCAGATTAGAAGGTTTAAGACGAAGTGAGACAATGATGTCATGATATCACAAACACAGTTTCGCAATAATTTATATTTATATTTATATATATATATATATATATATATATATTTATATATATATATATATATATATATAAATTTAATATATAATATAATATAATATAATATAATATAATATTATATAATATAATATAATATAATATAATATAATATATATATATATAAATATTATATTATATTATATTATATTATATATGTAATAAATATATATATATATATATATGATTATGTCTGAACTTTATCATTTGACTTCATGGCTTTCAAAAACTACAAAAGGTTTTTTTGTGGATGTGAACAGGCAGGACACATGGGAACAAAGTGTGTGTGTTTTGTGCACGTCCATCCACCTCAGCACTATCTGTAATACATCTGAGAAAAGGAAATTACCACTTCTCTGAGCATTTTGGCTGTGCTTCCAACAAGTCGAGGGGCAAGATAACTCTCCCATACTTTTATATCTCATAAGTATTAAGGTCAGGAAAGAGAGTGAGTGAGAAGAAAAAAGAAGGACAAAGTGAATGTGTGAGAGAGAGTGAGAAAAACATCCACTGCAAGGCTTCAGAAGCTGTCAGGCTATTAAGGCCACTAATCAATCATCATATTAAGATAATATAACCTCTCTCTTAAAATAATGCATAATTAACAGAATCATTGGCAAGAGGCTACATGGACTGACATCCAATTACTTCCATCAGATTATTATCTCTGAAAATCTCAGTTCATACAAAACACAGCTATTAACACATAGCTGCGAGTTTTATCATTTTAATATGTCTGCACAGAGCTGAATATACATGTAATTAGATTCTATACAAGTACCACGCACATAAAATGATACATTTGAGACCGCCTTCCAGCTAAGTAGCTCGCTCATGCGCTACAGTATCATCAAAGGAGCCTATGAACCAGCAGAACCACATCACAGTCTTTCATTCCTAACATCCTAAGCCTTTTTAACATGGTTCGTGGTGTCATTGGTGTGGGTGATTGGACAGTCTGCTGGGAATCGATATAAGGATGCAGCAGGTCAAGGCCTTTCATCAACCACACAGGAGATCCAAAGCGCAGCATGTGGCAATTGGAAACATATGATAAAAGACTCACAGAGAGCTCGTGGCTAAGGAATCTCTGACCCGAGCCCTGGCCTCCAGTTGTGTCCTGCACCTCAATAAAAATGTAAATATCTCATCTGCTCTGAGCGATTACTCACTCAGCTGGTGAAGAAGTCAAGAAAACTAGGTCTTAAATAGGGAGCGGGTTACACAAATGCTCATTTCCTCATCTTTTAAAGTACTAATTAAAATGCTGTTCGTGTGGAGAACAGAAAACAGAAGATACTTTACGAGAAAAAGCAGTACATCTTCAAGAACCACAACACTGCAATCATTAAGAAGAAATATCTTCAAGACAAAGATCACTGCACTGATTTATGCACTGGTGGTTTCTGATTTTTAGAAAATGCGAGTGTATAAACTATGATATTAGGGTGCTTTTTTCCCCCATGCCTTGCTATGCCTAGCAATATATTATATATATATATATTTATTTATTTATTTATATATATTAGAGAGAGAGAGAGAGAGAGAGAGAGAGAGAGAGAGAGAGAGAGAGAGATTTAAATTTTTCCAATTTTTAATGTTTATGACAGTCAAAAAGAAATAAAGACTCACCAAGGCTACATTTATTTGATCAAAAATCAAGTCAGACATTTTACTGAATATTACAGTAAAAACAGTAATATTCTGAAATATCATTACCATTTAAAATAACTTGTCTTTTGCAATATATTTTAGAACGCAATTTATTCCTGTGATGGAAAAGCTGAATTTTCAGCATCATTATTCTTCATCAGTCTTCATCAGTCACATGATCCTTGAGAAATCAATCTAATATGCTGATTTTGTACTCTAGAAAAAATTCTTATTATTATCCATTTTATAAAAAACAAACAGTTGTGCTGCTTAATATTTTTGTGGAAACAGTGATCCATTTTTTTTTCAGGACTCTTTGATGCAAAGAAAATTAAAAAGAGCAGCATTTATTTGAAATGGTCTTTACTGTCACTTTAAATTTAATGCATCTTTGCTGAATACAAGTATTCATTTCATTTAAAAAGGAAACCATACCCTAATATTTAGCAGCATAACATGATATACTTATCTGTATATTGTGCATACCTACAAATATGTTAAATATATCATGTACAGCTTTTGGAATTGTTTACATTTAATGCCAAATATGATGGTCATGACCAAATAGACATGAATGTCAAAAATGACCATGCAAAACGAGTAAAATAAGGACTAAGATGGGAAGAGGGGAGACGTCCCTCCTGAATCTTTCCCCTGCTGACAACATACTGCTGACAAAGCAGATATAAGAGCACACACACTTTTCAGAATCCTAGAATAAAACACAACAGATGCAGATTCATACCATATCCATATCTAAAAGTGTCTCGTAAAATCATCACTGCTTTATTCTTGAATTCCAACCACAGAAAGTAATTACAAACTGTGGGGCGAAACGCCAGTGTTTTATTAGCCTAACAAGCCATATCTGGGTCTAAAAGGCATGTTACAACAGAAGTGATCTTCCTGGGAACTAAAACTTTAACACACTATTAAAGCGCTTGCCCGCAGTCAAAACTCCAATCCTGTAAAATGCACGCTAAAGTGAGCCAGTGACATATGTAAAAGTCACATCCATCTGTGGATATGAAATATGGATCTGGATCACTGCTTGCCATTATTTTTAATGCTTCCTGCGTATTGATTTTTTACTCTCTGCTTTCAATTAAATGCGTTACAGACTTTGTATGCAGGTCAGGGATTTGGTGATGGGTGGATAAGAATGGCAGAGGAGTAGAGGGCTTCTTTTCTGATTTTATTGCGCCGACTGCCTTTCAATCACACGGGAAAGGACTCCTCATTAGGGGAGAGCGAGAGTGCGGCAACAAAGACTGAAGGGCAAGGTAGAGCATTAAAAATCCAGTGTCTTTTGACAAGAGGCCCTTGATGGATACTGGTGTCAAGCAGAAGCTTCCTGTGGTGTCAGCCAGAAGAGATGATAGACACTCCCCACAGGGATTGGAGATCTTTGACCTTCTTTTGCACGTGCCCACTGGTGCACACACTCAAAGTTACCGCTTCACATCTGATATAGGTTTAAACACATCTACAAATGCCCAAAAGCGTGTAGCTCAAGGGTGTGCATTAAATTTTACACAAAACCTGCTCAGATGTGAACTGGCGGCACGCGAATAAAAGTGGTAATGGCCCTTGCTGAAAACACACACACACACGTCTTCAGTGCTGGTTAAATTACTTACAAATTGTTGTACAATACCAATTGCAAATTACATGGTGAAATTTGTAGTTAGTAATGTAATCTAGTATAGTACACATTTGAGGTAATATAATCTGACTATTGTTTTATTACTTTTAGATTACTTTTGCGTTTTGACCTAACTTATCTTGTAAAATCTTGCACCATATTTATTTAAAAATACAAAGAGAAATAAAATATATTCCATTCCTTGTTATCGACAACTTGAAGTGCATTAAACACTACGTCAGTGTTTCCAAAACTAGGGTTTGTGAAGGAACTGCAGGGGATTTTAATCTAATCATTAATTAAATGATAAAAATGTCCAATTAAAATACATAAAAACAAATCAAAATGAAACAATTACTAAAAAAGGTGTTTGTTTTAGAAAGATATTTTATTTATTTATCTGCATATCTTGTGATCATTAACTGACATCAGAGAACCATGAATGTGCAAATGTTAAATTATTGACTTTGAATCTCAGGGGGATTTCAAGTAAAGTTGACGACATTTGAAGCGGATCAAAAAAGTTCATCAAAGTTGTCCTAAGAACTAAGTTAAAAGTTTTAGGACAACTTTGATAAATGGTTTTGATCCACTTCAAATGTTGATTACTGTATATTCGGCCAAACAGCTGACAAAAAACATTTGGGAATCCCTGTATCACATGTAAATATAAAATTTTGCATTTTAATATATGTGAAAGACAAAAGCCTTCCGAAGACATAGTAATACATGATTAAATGACTCACTAAGGGTGTGTTCACACTCGTAGTTCAGTTCTCTTGGTTTGTTTGGTCTGGACCAAAAAAGGAAAATGATACATTCAGTCCTGGTTTGATTAGCGTTCACACTGTCAATTTTAACACAAACTGCTTTTATGATGTATATTTTTCGATGGCACTTGTTGAATATCCAAAACAATGCTGTGTGTTGGGCTAAATGCGCTCGCTGTATGTGCGTACATATGATAGTATATGATGGACCTCGTGAAGAGCTTATAAAATGTCTAAAGGAGTCAAATCAGCAGCAGGAATCCCATAACACAAATGAAGATCTGCTGCAAGAAGACGCAGTTCTCTGGAGACAGTTCTGACATCTGTACCAAACTGTGATGGGCAACATCGCAACTATGATGAGAAAAAACAGGTATGCTTGAGCATTCTGTCCTTTTTAGGGTCGCATCTTGTGACATCATGTCCTGTTTTTGGTTTGTTTGCACGTCTTTGGTCCATGTTGCATTCATATTTCAGTCGAACTGCACCAGAGTTCGTTTGGAAGTGGACCGAGACCCATCTTTTCAGTCCACTTGTTTGGTGCACACCAGGGTTCGGATGGCAGCGTTCACACTTATTCAAATGAACTAACGCAGGGTTCATTTTAATTGAACCAAATTTGCCAAGTGTGAACACACCTTAAGTGATAATTAAAATAATAACTAACACAAGTTTGTCAGGAGTTGATTAGATGTTGCAATGTTGAGAAAACCTTCCGTACAAGTGAAAGGATTTCTGTAAATCCAGTGGTCAAATCATCTCCATTTTCCATGTAATTATAGCCACTTGACTATAGTGGCTGGTCGGTGTGTACAATTTCACAAATCTAGAAGACTTTCCAAACATACAGGGGTTGGACAATAAAACAAACACCTGATTTTAGACAATAATTAGTATGGTGTAGGGCTTCCTTTATTCAGCCAATACAGCATCAATTTGTCTTGGGAATGACAGACACAAGTCCTTCACAGTAGCCAGAGGGATTCTGAGCCATTCCTCTTCCAGAACAGTGGAAGCTGGATAAAGAAAAATGTTTTCTGGTCCTCCAGAATGGTTTGGTAGTCTTTGGCAGTGACGCGCCCATCAAGCATAGTAGGGAATGCCATGATATAGCAGCCCAAACCATCACTGATCCACCTCTGTGCTTCACTTTGGGCATGCTGGTGTTAAGCCTCTTTGGGGCTTCTCCACACTGCAACTCCCACGGATGTGGGGAAGTCAGTGAAGGTGAACTCATCAGAGAAGAATACAAATTGTCCACAGCCCAAGATTTGCACTCTTTGCACCATTGAAACCAACATTTGGCATTGGCACGTGACCAACGGTTTAGCTATAGCAGCCTGACCATGACAATTGACTCTGTGGAGCTCCCAACAAACAGTTTTGGTGAAAACATTTCAAGGTAAGTAATTAATTCTGCAGTGAGTTGGGCAGCCGTGGTTTTATGTTTTTTTTTTCAGATACAATCCGGGTTAGTACTTAGTCATCCTTTTCAGACAGCTTCCTCTTGTGTCAACAATTACTCCTGTTGATTGTGGTTCATCCTTCGTGGTGGTATGCCGACATTACCCTGAATTCCATAGCTCTCGGTACACCACAAAGATTTGCTGTCCTGGTCACAGATGAGCCACCGAGATGCACACCAGCAATTCGTCATCTTTTGAACTCTGATATGTCTCCCATTATGTTGTGTGGATTGCAATATTTTACGTACAGCTGAGCTATTGCTCTGCTAATTCAACCTTCACACTCTGCTCAAGCTGATGGAATGTAAAATCAGTAAAGTTTGGCCACCAGGCCGCACATATATAGGCGTAAAACTTCCAAAACTATATTGGTCAGTGTTTCAGTTTCATTGTCCAACCCCTGTATATAAGTAATAGGCTTTTTTAGAAAGGAATATGTAATCATGTAATTAATAAAAAAAAGTAACTGTAGTCTGATTAAGCACATTTTAAAATGTATTTTAATCCAATTACAAGTACTCAATTTTTGGAATCTGATTACCTAATCCAGATTAATATATAATCAGTTACTACCCAGCACTGTTTGTCATGGTGGGGAGCTTTAATGATATTCTGCATTTTTACATTTTCATCAAGACATTATATTGAATAATTTAAGCTGCTATTTGGTCTCACAATGTAAGCACAATCAGAGCCACAGAAACAATATATAATTCAAATGGAATTCAGAAACAAAAAGAATTATATAATTGGAAGTCCCAGCCCTTCCTGAAACAAATAATGAAGTGCCCTTTCATTTCTGAGAAGCTTGGGTGAAGACAATGGGGGACGGCCTTGGGTCAGAATGCCCTGATGCCCAGTGTCCAGCCTGTCTTCAATAAGAATAAGTAGAAAAGAAGAATCCGCACAACAAACAAATGCAAAGTTCAAGGTCCTTCGAATAAGAATAAAACATCTGCTCCGATTTTGATGTCAAATATAACTTTTCCGCATTCAAAATTATGCAAGCTGATGTAACAGGCTGTTGCCATTAGAGGTTATCTAAACTTGCAATTTAACCATTGCCCTACATACAGACCATCTCAGCCCACTGTCAGCTTTATAGAAATATGATACCGCTAATAGAAATACAAGGACATGATCTGTACAAAAGCGTGTGTCTGTATAACAAAAGCTAATGAGGGCTGGGACAGGAAAAGGAAACATTGAGTTGCGATGTCCGCCATGTTCAGTTCATCTGCTCACCCACACAGGCTAATATCTTTGAGTAATAATGGATCAACACATTTTCAAGCCTATATTTCAATGCCGTTTCGGCAGTGGCAAAAAGGTCTGGATTGTCCAATTTGTTCTCATGTTCCTTATTACCAGCCAGACTTTTTGCTTGGGATGCTTTTCACTATGTTTATTAAGCTCACATGATGTCAAGAGTGTCCAAAAGCAACAGATTAAAAGGGAAATTTGGCATATTAATGCAATCAAAATCATATTCTCACATCATATATCCAGAGATGATTAGGGAATAGAATAAAAACACATTCATGGGCATCAAATGTAATATTGCTCAACTACTAATCTGAATATTCCAGAGTCCTCTTCAATGTAGCTAGGAAAACCAATTGATACAACATGGTAACTGAACCAGATTTACACTACATATGTCATTTAAATTTGAACACAGCAACTATTTACATGTTTAAACCGGCTTAAGAATGTTTGTTGGTCTTCCCATCTGGTCAAGATGGTCTCTTGGCCAGTATTTTTCAAAAGGTCAGGCTGGCAGCTAAAAAGCAACTTAGCCAGGTTGGGAGACCATTAAACCAAGACCAACTTATGCTGGTTTAAGATACTTTTTTTTTAAATCACTGTTAAAAAAAAAAAAAAAATGTCTGTAGGTCTGTAATATACCTGTATATAAACTGATTAAAATGGAAAACTTAATTTAAGACAGCAATTAAACTTAAGTAGAATCTAAGTGGTACTAAATATAAAATTAATGAAATTACTGTGACAGTTTAAATGGATGGAACACAAAGATGCTGTTGTAATGATGAAAACATTTTAGTGCATCTGCTCACAAACTGGAACTTCTTAAAAACAATTCAGATTAATTTCACATGCACGAGAATACAAGAGATGATCTGCCAGCCTGATATAAAAATCAGAAATAAAAAAATTAATTAAAAAAAAATCTAAATAATGGAATAAATATAATAAAATCGTTAATTAAAAAAAATAATAATACAAACAAATTGCATAAAAATAAATAAATAAAATATTTCACTAATAGAAGTCAAACCTATGAGTTTCTGGATACCTTTCACATAGCCTGGATGACATCACCTTGGGAACAATCAAGTCCGTGAGACCATCCGAGCCTTTACTTCTGTCACAAAGCACTGCGAAACTGACCTTCAATCAAATGTGCACCTTTTAAAAAAACTGAATTATAGCAGCTACAGTTATGATCCGTTTGCATTGCAATGCACATATTTACCCTAAACATACACAATCACTCTTGATGCCTTATGATCTCTGACGCTGATCGACAAGAATGCACCTGCCCATTGGACATAACTTTTTGCAGAGAAATCTCCCACAATCACCGTTCCGATTATAAAATATTAACCACAAAGGCCTCTCTTACCGGGATGACAGCTGATGGGTTGGATGAGAAGGGCTGATAAAGTCAAACACAACATCCCTAAACGACACGATCCTCGCAGTCTCCACATGTCCAAATGCGCAATTAGAGCAACACGGAATGGCGGATCAAATTGAGCGTCAATGAAGGAAACACACTAACTTGACTAACCGAAATAATTGCGAGAGTGATCAAGGCGATTTTAATGACCGGCGACAAATCTTGTGCCTGTTTCGTGGGACATTTCGGGCAGCCCACAATCCGCGCACACTTCTGCTCTCGGTGGCGTCCTTTACATTCTCAAGTTAATCCCAACCGGACACACTTTCAGACGCTCGTGCTCTTTCAGTTCCTCTGCTGTACAGCGGCTCTCTCGCGCGCGCATCTACAAAGTCAGTCGCTTCAATCACATTCAGCGCGGACCGCTTCTCTATCCAGGAAGTTGTGCATATGAGCGTTTCGTGTTTTGCCAGAGAAATTAGTTGAGAAATCAAAGCCCTGCCCTCTGGATCCTAGCGCCGAAGGCTGTGGTTCTGTACGACTGCCGAAGAAAGATGAGGATTGGCTACTGGAAGCTGAAGCACAAGACTGTTCTCATGGTGTGTCTTTCTAAAACAGTTAGTTCCGGTCCTGTGATCTGATTGGTCAAAGCGGCGTTCCAAGCATGCATATTTAGTAGGGTCGATGACGTGACGCCTTTTTTTTTTTTGGTCGTCCGGATTAGTGATAAAAAAAAATATTCTATAATGAAAATGAATTATTTTTTTTTATATTTTTCGTGGGGCTTAAGGTAAAATAAAAGGCATAATCTTTTAGTGCTTCATAGTATTTATATTGTATTCATTAAAAAAAAAAAAAAAAAAGTTTTGTTTTTTAAATCAAATATTTTGATCTTTTTATGAAAAGGCTTGCTTTCAAAATCTAAAAACGTTTTTGTTTTGTTTTTTACCTTTGTACATTCATGTGTATTCTATTGCTAGCAACATCACTATATTTTTAGTCATTCAATCGCATTATTTGTTTAAAATGGTACAAAAAGGTTCGGAAGCAATATGAATATAGATTTATAGGGAACTTGTAAGGGTTTTATAAGAGTTTCACATTCTCTGACTAGCAATTTTGGAAATGGAAATTCCAGACCGAAGCTGAAACAATGATTCTAGGATCCTTTGAGCGGAAAATCTTTGTCTCTCCACTCCACTCTTATATACTGTTCCAGAATCCAGACCGGCTTTCAAGTCTGTGTGTTGTTAGTAATCCCTGCCTGTATACTATTTCATTGCAACAGCACTAGTGTGATATCGCTTAACACTTCTGTACTGTTGCGCCAGCTCTTTATTTGTATACTGACATACATTATCAAATTTTAGTTATTTTTCCATCTAATTTCATGAACCAAATGATTTCAGGACATCTTTTTTATACCATGCCATCCTCAGCAGAACTTAATAGACACTGCATTGTCATTCAGCCCTATACTCTTCACTGGGAGACGAGACTCAAAATTGCCTTGCAATGTAGACAGAAGGATTACACGGCATATTCTGTGCTTCTCAGATTTCACCAGTCCTCAAATTTCCCACTTGCCGACAGTTCAGTTAAAACATAGTACAGCTATATTCAGTTATCCTGTCAGAGAAGCCATAGCTTCTATCCCTGCTTCACAGTCTGGCCTCAGACACGGTCGCTCTCCAAGGTGCTGAAAGTTTGCCAAGCTGTCATGCATTATCCATGGTGCTGGCAACTCCCCTTTCACGACAGTGTCACTTATTAGGAGACTGTGTGTATCATCTTTTGTAAATCACTGTGCAGTTGTAACCTTAAAGAGATATTTTTACTCAAGCTGGCCTTTTTTTCACTGGTGTAACCTAATGTTCATTATTTTTGACTAAATAAAAACTATTTATTTGTATGTTACCACATGAAACACATTTAAATGTTGCCTTAAATAGTGTAGCTCTACATTTGCGTATTAGATGAAGACTTCTTTATTCTACAGCAAAAATTTCATTTGTTAAAGTGCCCCTGTTATGCTATTTTAAAGGTTCCTAATTTTGTTTTGGAGGTCTCCTACAATAGGTTTACATGCATCCAAGGTCAAAAAACACTTTCATTTTCTGATAACATTACATTGCGAATTGCACCTCATTTTGCAAAGAGTCTGAAGAGTACTTACTGCCAGCCTACTCTGCTCTCTGACTGGTTGGTTAGATGGCCCAGTCTGTTGTGATTGGTCAGCATGAGCTGGAACCAAAATGCCCATTATCTGAATTATAATAAAGGCCTTCTGAAGTGAAGCTATGGGTTTTTGTAAGAAAAATATCCATATTTAAAACTTTATAAATTAAATTAGCTAGCATCCGCCAGACGACTTGCGCCACAAGAGTAACCCCTGACGCGATGTATGACGTAGGATGTAGGAGTATCGTAAGCTTAGACGCCTCTCGCGGTGAAAACAAATAGGGCTGTGTAACAAACTCAAGCTCTTCTTCTCTTATATCGAAATCCTGTGACAATTCTCTTTAAAATTTCTTGTTTCAGACTTTCAAATATGGTGTCAGGGGTTTCTCTTCTGCCAAAAATTGATGCGTAAACCGTCTGCCAGAAGCCAATTATACTTAATAAAATTTTAAAAATGAATATTTTTCTTACAAAAACCCAACGCTTCACTTCAGAAGGCCTTTATTAACCCCTTGGAGCCATATGGATTATATTTGTGATGGATGGATGCATTTTTCAAAACAGGCCCCCCCTGTTCACTACCATTATAATGCTTGGAGGAGCCAGGGCATTTTTAATTATATCTCTGATTGTGTTCGTCTAAAAGAAAATAGTCATATACAGGGATGCACATAACTTTTTTGGTCTGGTTCTCGAGTGAGCACCTGGAGATGTTGCTTGGTACTCACGCTTTACGCAGCACTCTTAACCTACAAGTTGTCGTAGTCACTTTCATCCTGACTGCTTTCCTCACTATCTTCTTGGCTCTCGAACATGGTAGATGATTATGATGATGAACTCTAATGACACAGACAACAGCAGGAATATTAGGCTGCTGTCACTTTAAGACCGAATGCACGGACCAAATATACTGACACACATCCGGTTTCTTTCTCAACCGCTCACTTATGACATAAGCGAGAGAATACTTGCGAGATGGGTATTTTGACAAAATTTTGTGTGTATGTATCCGTTCAAGTGCAAGTAAACACGAAAGAGAAATTAATTTGGTGTTCAAGCGCTGTCTCTCTCTCTTTCTCTGTCTCAGTATGCGCTTCAGGTTTTAAAACTTTTGTATGTGTAAATTGGCAAGATAAAACTCATCCAAATGATAAACTTTCACATTATGATGGTTAAACATCATGTATGCCGAACTGTGGGGCCTGGTCCGTACGGATCAACTGCGATCCATTGCACCCTAATAGTTAATGATCACACTTATCATCATGATTGCTATCTTACCACAGATGGGGAGAAATCCTACTCGTGCAAGTAAACGTGTCCCTGTCCCCAATAACGTTGGTACTCAAAAGCGCTTCCCTCTACGTTTTCTGGTACGCATCATTTATTTTTATCATGCATGCGCACGCCTGGTCACATAGACCAAGGATGGCTTGAGGGTGAGTAAATCATGGGATAATTTTCATTTTTGGGTGAACTATCCCTTTAACTTATATTAACTAACAGTGAACAATAATTTGTATTATTATTGTTGATATAAAATGCTGTAGAATTGCTGTTCACTGTTAGTTCATTTTAACTAATGTAGTTCACTAATGTTATCCAATGAAACCTTATTCCAAAGTGTTACCTAAAAATGTGTTTTTACACTTTTCTTTTTTAAATCCATAAAAGCATAACATTTCACATGAGAATGAATTAATTTTTATCGTCCTTGTTGTGAGGTCAAGATCTGAGAAAGCTCTCATGGGCCAATGGTTCTCCATCACCCTGTCAGAGCTGTGAGTTGAATACTTTATCGCTAATTATCACTCCAAGGTTTTCTCACCAGTGCTCAAAGCCCGTGTGTTTTTTGCGAGACTCGAGTTTTCTCCTCAGACAGCCACAAAAACGGCTATGGGACAGGGAACAGCAGGGGAGTTTGGGAGAGCTGCCCAGCTGGACTTTAATTTGAAGAATCTGATTAAATTCGGTATTTAATTACCCTTCTCTCAGAGGAGCTGTTGGGGATTGTCACAGTGTTTTGAGCGTGTAGGGTGTGAGCCATCTGCCTGTACTTCTGGAGCGCTCTCTGGTGACCCCTGCAAAAAAGGAAGAAATCATTTTCCCTTTCACTTCTCAGCTCTCTTGCTCTCTCTCTCTTTCATGCAACACCCCCCACGTCCTTTATATAGCAACTCTTTATTATTATTTTCAGTTGATTTCACATGTTGACAGTTGCTGCATAATATATGGTAGAGTGCATCAATTATGTAGCATTTATTCAGGCAACAGCTATACAGTATGTGAAATTCATTGAATCAGTGCAACCCTGCACATTGTAAATCTCAGAAATAGTCATAATTCACTGTTATGTACGCCAAATAATTCTTCCCAAAGGGGTCCTTCACACATAGTTTATGGCTCAGAGTGTGAAAAACATATAAAAGGATATAAGTGCATGACTGGATTTGGTGGCATTCATAAAGTTTAAAGACTGAGGTCAAAAAGCAAGTGCAAAAAAATCAAGAGCCCACTTGAATGCAATGATACTTCATCGCCTCATATGTCTTATATAATGGCATTTGTTGATGAAAACACCTTGTAGACACATTTCTTTGTTTCTCAGAGCGGCATGGCATAAAGAAAACCAAGTGCAGCAATAGCTTCGAGCAAAAAAAGAGAGCTTGGCCATGAGAAGTGATTGTCTGTTCACCTTGACAGCAATGTGGCCTGCAATTAAAATGCTAAAAAAGCTTTAAAAAGACAGAGAGAACCTTTTGAAGACGAGCATTCGATGAGGATCAGCAGCGATTCAACAGTAAGGTCATTATACAATTGGGAATGGCTCAAGTCAACCTAATAGAAAGGCATGTTAGAAAATTCTTAATGATGTTCGGATGATTCTGAAACCAAAGCGGAGCGACTTGCTTTTTTTTTTCTCTTTCCATGAATTATTATCTTGCCTTTCCCTCAGTGCTGATACTAATCAAAAACAGACGTGAAACCCTTATTAAAGACTTATCTGAATGTATCTTGGCAATCAGTCTGCCTCAACTCCGAGAGGGATATTTATGCAAATTGGATGCTTTGTCACCACGGTTTGTCATACATTATTTGTGAACTTCATAAAGAGCGTGGTTGCAGATGAAAATGTCTATAGCTTCTGGACGGCTGCATAATAATAACGCAGCCTATTTGTGAAGCCTAAGGTATCACGGCCAAAATATGCAGTTTTTTTCTGGTCTGAGATATGCACCCCATATCAGCTTATATGATAAAGGCTCCATTTGCATATATATGCAATTTAACAGCTTACATCATCACACCAGTGCATTCAATCCACAGGAAAATCTACTTATCAGAACAGCATCCACAACCCGAGACACTAACCTGAGGAGGCTTGTCA
Organism: Chanodichthys erythropterus; assembly: GCF_024489055.1. Classification (NCBI taxonomy): domain Eukaryota; kingdom Metazoa; phylum Chordata; class Actinopteri; order Cypriniformes; family Xenocyprididae; genus Chanodichthys; species Chanodichthys erythropterus. The sequence goes on from NC_090241.1 coordinate 29,752,828, forward strand.
AAATAAGTAGGAGATAAGAATAGGAGCTTTTCCTCTGCTTTCACAAGCCATAGCCCATAATTAGGCCATTTTGGGATTAGGGAATTTGAATTTCAGCAAAAATCTGCTGTGCCACTGCTGTTCCAAGACTGTTTTACATTTCTGCTTCAATGTGCCAATAGCCCTAGGCAGTGTGAGTTAAACATTTAGAAGGTACTGACTCCCAGGCTTAGTCGTGATATCATATATAGAGAGAGGTTGACCCAAAGAAGAAAGGATGGCCAAAAAAGATGGCCTGTAAATTGAACAGTAATATACTGTGTCAGTTTGGAAGCTGTGTATTGGCATGGCATTACTTTTTTTTATACATAAAAATACTTTGTTAACATTGCAACAAGCATTGCTGCAAAGCCTTTTTGTTATCCAAACAATATAGCATAGCTCTAGCAATGCCAAGGTCATGGGCTTGACTTGCAGTGAATGCAAGAACTAATACAAAGTCTACCTTAAATGCACTGCATGTCATTTTGAATAAAAGCATCTGCCAAACAGTGTTGGGCGAGCTACTCAAAAATGAAAATTGCTAAGCTTAAAAAATTACTCTATAGAAACTTTAGCTAAGCTGAAAATGTCACTGTATCTTGTTACTTTATTTTATGTGTGATGTATTAAATATAGCAAGATGGAATTTGTTCACATACCAATTACAGTGATTTCATTGGTCAGGTCAATCACACTGCGTACTGCCTACACAACACTGAAACAAATCTACCCTAACCTAAAGCCTAAACATAACCTTATAGTATAGTGCTAGAAGCACATTCTAATAGATCAGATCGGATCCATCCTTGTCTTTCCTGAACTTTTGTTGCCAGGTGACTGCATTATTGAGTTGACCAATGAAAATGGCTTTATCACTGTAAAGCTGCTTTATATAATCTGCATTACTGTATTGTATAAAGGGCCATAGAAAAAAAGGTGACTTGACTAAAAGAATCGATACAAAAGAGTCATTCATCCCCACATTCTGATTCTAGACACCTGGCAGAGAATGCTGTATGTGTATCTTCATTGCTTAAATATTGTGTTTCATTGCTTAAACATTGAAGCATTTCATAACACTATCCTGCTACTTAATCAATACAGTAGCTTGTATCCTGAAAAGATACATGATTTATAAAGTAGCAGCTACTGCTGATCACATCACTGCTGCCACATGCATAAATGTACAATGTACAATACAATAAATGTACAACACATTTGACAATGCACCATGGATAGGATTAGTCCACTTTTAAATAAAAGTTTCCTGATAATTTACTCACCCCTATGTCATCCAAGATGTTCATGTCTTTCTTTCTTCAGTCGAAAAGAAAGGTTTTTGATGAAAACGTTCCAGGATTATTCTCCTTATAGTGGACTTCAATGGCCTCCAGACGGCTGAAGGTCAAAATTACAGTTTCAGTGAAGCTTCAAATGGCTTTAAACGATACCAGATGAGGAATAAGGGTCTTATCTAGCGAAACGATCTGTAATTTTTGAAAAAATACAACTGTATATGCTTTATAAACACAAATGATCGCCTTTCACATGCTTCCGCTTTCCGCGTTCTTCAAAAAGCTTATGCTGTATTTCCTACGCCAGGGATGGACAACTCCGGTCCTGGAGGGCCAGTGTACAGCAGAGTTTAGCTCCAACCCTAATCAAACACACCTGAACCAGCTAATCAAGGTCTTTAGGATTAGTAGAAAGTTATAGGCAAGTGAGTTTTTATAAGGGATGGAGATAAACTCTGCAGGAGAAGTCCTACGCCTTCCCTATTCTACTTACAGAATGAACACGCCGCCAGTTAATTTTTTTTCCGTAAGTAGAATAGGGAAGGCGTAGGACATATGGTGTGCAAGATGATAATTTGTGTTTATAAAGCATATACAGTTGTATTTTTTACGAAAATGACCGATCGTTTCGCTAGATAAGACCCTTATTCCTCGTCTGGTATCGTTTAAAGCCAGTGAAAGCTGCGCTGAAACTGTAATTTTGACCTTCAACCATCTGGATGCCATTGAAGTCCACTATAAGGAGAATAATCCTGGAATGTTTTCATCAAAAGCCTTAATTTCTTTTCGACTGAAGAAAGAAAGACATGAACATCTTGGATGACATGGGGATGAGTAAATTATCAGGAAAATTTTATTTAAAAGTGGACTAATCCTTTAAAATTGCTACAGTAAATAGCCAACTGTGATAAAGCGAGAAATTAAAAATAGGACTATATGTATACCTTATTCTTTATAGTGAATGCTTCGCTCACACAGAACACATTTAGCCGGTTTCAAAAGGTCAGAGGTTTCATGAGTGGAGGAACATCAATGAATCTATAAGCTCTGTCAGTGTCATCTCTTCCGAACACCCTTTCCTCTCTTTTCTCACCTCTCGCCACCCCTAAAGCAATCTCTCTGTTTGTCAATATCTGTAACCATCAGTTCTCCCAAGGACATGCGAAAAGGAGGGTCAAATGCTGCCGCTCAACCTAATTATGCTGATGGCGGCAGGCAGCTAAAAGCCGGAAGGTTGTTAGCTTCCAGAAAAGTCCCTTTACTGTCCTCTGAACGGACACTCCGCATTGAGATTTCAATATGTTTGCTTTGCCAAATGGGCCCGCTGGGGCCGATATACAGTTTGAGACAACATCAGAATCATCAAAGGAAATGTTTATCGAATGTGCAATCAAAATTGCTGAGCTGATTTAATCTGATTAACTTGAAATGCTGTGATATACAAATGAATAAATCAATATGCATGTAAATGGAGCCATAAATACAAAAATACAGTTACATTTGCACATTTTGAAATCTGCGGCTCACACTCTCTGATGAAAAATGGCCCATTTAGGAGAATCAGAGGCATTTGATACAACTCCACTATAAATCAGTTTAATAGCATGTGACTGCTTGACCAAACCTTTGATATATGAATACAGGGCCTTAGCCACAACTCTTTCCTGTCTACAACGGGGTCAGTTTTCTGGATCTGTAGAACTGTATCGACACCATTACCATTCAGAACAACAGTCTGAAATGAGAACATAAATAATTCAGTGAAATTACAGTGAGTCTTAAATTGAAATAAGGTCAAAAAGTTACAATAAAGACTAGTGTGGTAGTCTATAGTTTATATATTGATATATAAATCATGACAGACATCACTTGGTAATATCAACCCCCCAAGTAGCTAGACCAGATTCACCAGAACATAACTCATGTAAAAATGAATAATGAAGATGAATCATTCATTTGAATAATTCACTTTTCATTAACTGAACTCAATGTCTGCAATTTTGTGATGTGATTTGCCTGAGTGAATTGGATTTTGCATCTGCAAAACCCTTCTATTTTACCCAGCCTTTTCCACTTTATCAGTATATTAAGCTGAACTGATTGGAACACCTGCTTGGAGGTTGCCAATGTCACCCTGATCCAGCCAACAAGGTCATATGAAACCGTCAGTACTTTTTCCTCCAAACACGACTCGAAGAAAGTTTAGGAAAGCTAAACTTATAATTTTTTTCCGAATCTAGGACATTATGCATTGTTAATGTGCAATCTATATTTGTTTATGACTGCACTTGGAGGAAATGAATAATGGATGTTGTACTTGTATTCCCTATTGGAAATAAACAGCACTAAAAAACAATTAGCACCTCAAGTAGAGATGAGAATAAAATAGCCTAAGGGACAGTCATCACTCACCACTGATTTTTATAAATACTTTTTCACTTTAGTTTAGCTGATATATTCCAGTACACTTACGTTTATTTTAACTAGTAAGTGATCAACATCCTTATTTTTCATCAAAGTCATCAAACAATACAATTTTATGGCTAGGGATAGGCTTGAATTACTGAACAACAACCATTTCCCTCCCTGTTTTCCAGTCTGAAAGTCGCCAACCCATCTGTATGAAATTTCAATTGGATTTTTTCCTGTTTTATTGTCTACCAGGCTAATACTATAACATAATTCTCATACACCATTGCATTTGTAAGTGGCCAAAATTGAAGAACTTTGCTCTTTATTGTTTAATTTGTTACTTTAAACATCCTCCAGCATCCCTACGACCCTAAAGGACAAGCGGTTTGGAAAATGGATAGACTTTAAACACCCAGTTTATCAGCAGAACTGAGCCTTTTGGCTCCATTATGGCACTCATGCAGTTCGCAATAACCGTTTTCTACCCAGTATCCATCCACTTTATTAATTATAAAACTCTCTGACTCTATACTTTGAGAAAAAGCACCACCTGTTCTGATAGGATTATTTTGTAGGCCAACACATTCTAAGACAAACTGTTCATCTCTGAACATTAGCCATGGCAGTTCTTCAATAAGCTTATAATTATAATGGATGTGTTTGTCTGTTCTGAATCAATTGATTAGTGAATTGTGGCGTATTGTATTAACGCAGGAGTATGGCAGATGATAAATCACTGAAACCAGATCATACTTCAGGTTTTGCAGCCATATTTCCTCAGCTGCAAAACCGAGTCGGTGCTTAGCAGAAAATTCATATGAATTTAAAATATGAATGATTACATCTAGCATTTTAAAATTGCTGTTAGAACGTCATAACATTACCCTGTCATTAAGAAGATGCAATTTAGGATCTTAACTTTTGATGCAGTGCAAGTACACTGTTTCATTTGTGATCTGACATTTTACTTTTGTTGTAAATCAGCTGCTAACATTCAGCCACCTATAAATGAAGAATGAAGCACCTGGGTGAGAAAGAAAAGAAAACCTATACATTTCCTTCTAGCTTTAAACTGACAGAAGAGCACTTCCCCTCTACCCCCATCTTTTAATCATCTAATTTCTGTCAGACTCTCAATTACATGTGACAGTTGGCTTTCTGTGTGAACGAGGGCCACTTTATCTTTGTATGTCACGGTTTGTTAATCACATCTTTCTTCTATTCATGTCCAACCAGTTGAACAAAATCAAGAGAGAGGTCTACACAATCAAGAAAGCTATTTTAATATTTAAATGGATTGTTAAACTGAATTTTTCTGGCTGATACTTTTGCCCCTTTTGCACAGGAGTCCATCACACCACTAAAGCAATAGGGCGTTTAAATTACTTGTGCATTTTGAGTGCAGAAACAGCAAATACATTGTGCATTTATATTGCTTTTATACAACAGTTCAGTAAACAAGAAGTTAATACTAAGAAACTTACATTTTAGACACAAATATTACCAGATGCTTTTAGTTTCTGCTCAATCAATGAAAAAAAAATGTCCAAACAAATCCACAACAGAATTAACTTTATCTATTAATATATGTAGTATATTCAGCTTTAACAAAAACAGTTAAATCAAATGTCATAGACAAATTAGACATGTTTTAATATGTGCATGTGGCATTATATTTTTAACAGCAAATTTCTAAAACTTCAGTTCCCTTTTTTAAGTCAATTAATCAAATTTATGATATTAATGTAACATCTTATTTTAGGCTACACACAGTGGTGGGGTTCTTGAATGAATCAGTGTGTTTGAACGAATTGGTTGAATGATTCAAAGACTCACTTTTGAAAACAGTCTCTTATTTCCTTCCCAAATAAATCAGGTTTTTATTGAATGAATCGGTTTAGTATATGATTAAATGGCTCATTCATAAAAACAGTTACTTGTTTCATTACTAAATAAAATGGAATCGACTGAGTTATTCACAGACTCACTTATAATGTTTTATTCTTAAAATGAACGAATCAACTCTGGTCGCCACCTACTGGTGTAACTATGTAACCAGCAGAAAGAGTCACTGGCCCTGTCCCAAATGGCACAATTCATATGCACTTTAAGTCTTGTGGACTTACAATGGCTGTCGCATGTACGTGTCCGTTAACTCCATGGGGTGTCCCATTTGTCATTTTACGTTTTAGAAGGGTGTCCGCGAGCGCCCCCTTTGTGGTCGATATTTGCCCTCGTTGCTCACTTTTGCAGAACCAGCACTGAAGCAAGCTTCAGTCTTCTGACAGTCAAAGTGGCCAAGTACGGACTCATAGGAAGTGTTTAGGGTGCCATATAGAAGTGGACCAATGAAAAATCGAGAGGCTACTCACTGCAGAGCCAACAGGTGGAGCTTGATGTCCAGCTCCCTCTCTCTGTAATGGGTGGAGCTTGAAGGTCCAGTCACACTCATAACCCTATCCCTAAACCTAATTAGGTCAAGCTCCACCCATTATGTCTAAAGAGGGGGAGCTGGATGCCATTTGGCTCTGCAGTGAAAAATCCCCAGCACTAATGTACTGACTGACAGCCACATTTTTTTGCTAGGTTTTTGCTTAATGAAAAGAGCCCTCCCCAAGTCTCTAGCTCAAGAACCACTTAAATATATTTATTCTTGAATAGATATTAAATAAAAATGGCACAAAAGAGCATTCCTTAATTATTGTAGTGCTAAGAACAATATATTTCTTGGATGAGGTAAAAGTGTCACAACAGATATTAATTCTTTGCAAGGAAACTTATTTCTGGGAAGCTTTATTAGAGCTAAGCTCTAAGGTCCATGTCAGCTGGATACTGTTCCATAGACCTCTGCATCTAATATCTCCTCAGCTTTTTTAAATGCCCTTGCTCCTCAGTCACCAGCTCATGCTAATCTAATTCTACAAGCTCGATGTCTTCGCTGAAGTTTGTGATATGCTGACACAGCATGCTGGTAATGATTTATGAACATGCCTTAATTGGAACCTTTGCTTACTCTGAATATGCCACAAATTCTGCTGGCATAAGCACATTTTAATCATCAAAACATGTATGAGTTGTCTGGGACATTTGATTGAGTTGTTAAAGCGGCATATACTGTAAATGTGAATGTACTGTATATAAAAAAAATCAAAAATTGAATCACTGTTGTTTAGAAAAAGTTTTTACTTGACATGAAAACCATTGAGTTTTGCCAGACTATGTGCTGAATTCATTAACTTTAGCATAAAATCAATATTTATGGCTGATCTTATATGTATATTGTATTTTGAAACACCTGACCTTTGGGCTTATGAAAGATGTAAGACATAAGAGAGTTCTTTGCCTGAATAGGAGACTGAGGAAGGACACGTTTATGGTTTGTCCTAAACACATGATGGATTGATGGGTAATGGTTCTGTTCTTATTTTAGTCACTTAAATTCATCAGATTTATGATATCATTATAAAATTGTAATTTAGTCTATATTTCTCACCATTGTGACCATAAGTCTAATTTTAACTTTACTTACTAAAACCCCATTCTTGTTTATTACCATGGTCGAAACGTTGGGCTTCTTCTCCAGTTCTGATACTGATTGATGGCATTCAAAGTTATTTGCCAGTAAAATTGGTTTCCAAGATTACATCATCATTCTTAATTACACAGAGTCGTTCATGTGAGGTGGCAACAGTTAATTGAAAACTAATTCCCTTAAGTGGACAAGACTGATTGCTGCCGAAAGTGTAGGTCAGCAGAACTTCTAAAACCCTTTCTGAGTACAGCTGCCTTTGCCTCTCCTTTTTAAACCAAATACCTGAAATATAAGAGTGAAACTGGGTTCTGCAAAAGCTTTTTGGCAAATCTAGATTCTGTGTAGTAATGTTTTGCACTGTAAAACCGAACAGTGAAATTAATTAAATTAAATGAGTTTGTTTCACTCAAATAATAATGAAAGTTCATTGTACTTATGAAAAAAGTTGCATGAACTCAAAATTTCATTGTAGTAAGCTGAACTTAATATGATTGAGTTGAGCTTCAGCAGATTTCTAATTCCCAGCATGCTTTGCGTCAGACCATATAAATAACTGTTGAAATTAAGTGTTATTTTGTGTATTTTTGCACAAGATTAACATATGGAGATATAAGTTAATGTTTAATGTTGTGTTATGTTGGGAACCCCCTGTTATGTTAGTTTTGTAGGGTTACCACTGTTGTGAAGAGTAAAGCCTGTAGTTAGGTTGAGGATGAGCTGCAAAACATTATTAGTTATAATAGCATGTGTTATTTGCTATGTAACATTTAACCAAGATCTGAATGTGATGTTTATGTAAATTAACTGTATGTAATTAACATTATGATGAGTTGGGAAAGGGATGCTGGTGACAGGATTGTTAGTGAGAGACACCTGTGCACCACACTGGCCTTGAATCGCTTCCATGGCTCTCAGCCCCGCCCCACTTGTCACAAAAATTTTAAGTTCTACCAACTTAGTTAGTTTACTTAAATGTTTTGAGTATTCTGAACTTATTGGGTTTTACAGTGTGTTTTGTTTGTAACAACCCTTAAATTACTAACTTGTTAGTTTGACAAAGCTTAAAAAGATTTAAAAGCTTTGAATTATAGGTGGTTGTTAGAGACGTCACTAATTAGTGGATGCTAAAGTGTTCCAAGGGCCCCAATATACGTCAAGTGAAATCGAAGAAGCGACTTTTGTAACACCATTTCAAACTAAAACAGGCCAAAACGAAGTTTGTTTGGAGTTCTTTTTGGAGTTTGAAACAGCGTGCAATGCCTTTGAACTATATTGGTCTGTGGCATTATGTAATAGTTGTGCTCTGGGGCTCCGCCTTCTTTGACGAGTAAATCTTCTTCGGACGCACCATTGGTGTTGTTAAGTGGTTGCTAAGCGAGTTGCTGGGAGGTTGACACCCTGATGGTGTTAGGCTATTGCTAAGTTGATGGATGGATGGATGGATGGATGGATGGATGGATGGATGGGGTTGAGGAATGTGGGTTTGGGCACTGATAATGGACAGCAGCCATGGACAGAGGTGATATATAGTCCTGCCTCTTTGAATTTATGAGCATTAAGTATGGAACTGTCTTGTAATTTCAAATTTCATAAGAACTATAATCCTGCTCTAAGTGATGGATTTTTATGGTCATTCAAGGATTAGAAAGAACCAATTTATTTTCAAGGATATGAATAACAGAAATGTTCACCCATAGAGAGACATAATTGGTGTCTTGTTTTCACCGCTAAGCTTGTGAACGACCAAAGCTGAGCTTGAGGACATAAGACACGGCCAGGAAGGGTAATAAATGAGACATCTTACAAATGTACAGGTACATTTTTATGCTTTATTGACAATTTGACTCGGAGGCATCCCTTACATGGGGTGGAATTAATTGCATGGATTATATTGAGACCCAAAGTTAATTGGGGACGTATGAATGTGACTTATCTTTTTTGAAGCAGGGGAAACAAAACCCTCTATCAGCAAACAAGTCATGAATTGTTAGTTTAAAAAAAACAACTGCATGGATTCAGGGCAAAACCAGCACAGATCGCTTTCCTAGAGTACATAATAATAACAAAATAAGATAAATAGAAAGAAATGCATGAGTATCTAAGTGTGTAATCAGACAATTCTTAAAATAACAAAGAGACAGTCCATCAGCTTCTTGTCTTCAGCCTCTCCTCCGTTCAACGTGGGAGTATTTGTTCTGTTGTCCGTTTAGATTTTCACAGTGAGCACTTGGTTGCTCTGCCTTAAGTCAGTGTGGCAATTATGAGGTTGTCACACAGAAAAACTGTAGGCGGTGTGAGAAGAAACTTTCTCAGATATGGAGCCACAGTGAAAAAGCCTGTTGAAGATTGTTTTCCAGCTCTTCTGAGTCAGCTAAGTGGAAATGTCATTGCAATATGGTTATTTAATGCCTCATTGTGCTTTTTTGGCTGTGCATTTTTCTTCACATTGGATGCTTATTTATGATGACTGATTTCAGACCATATGTCTCAGCTGTGAATGATCTGCATAATGCACAAAGGCAGAATATTATGACATAATGTCTAGATCTGTTCATTCTGGAATTGTAATTTGGGATTGTCTAGGAAAGGTTGTGCTTCCCCGTGGCCATATTAACACACTGAGTATAAATTACTTGAACAATCTTCACAAATAACTACAATTTCAAAATGGGTCCAAGAACAAATTGTTTGATGTAAAAATAACTGTTTGGGATGAGGAGCTCATTAAAACAGGTGTGCTGATAAATTACAGTTATGTCTTTCCCGTTATCCAGCACATTAAGCAAAGTAATGCTCAAGCCACTTTTCCAAACTTGGGTTTATTCCCAAAAATAATATTAAAGTGCGAAGGTAATATAAGAGGTTAGTTATTTTACATTTAGTAATGAGAAATCGCCCACCATGAATGCAGAGTATTGCAAGAATTAAAGCAAAAATAATTGGTGTGCAAACATTGGTATATTTTACCCATTATTAATCCTGTTAGGGTTATGACAAATCACTGTTGTGAAAATCCACTGTCACAAGAGTAACTCCTGACGCGATGTATGACGTAGGATATAGGAGTATCGTTAGCTTAGATGGCTCTTGTGGTTTAAAAAAATAGGGCTGGGTAACAAACTCAAGCTCCTCTTCTCTTTTATCGAAATCCTCTGAAAATTCTCTTTAAAAATGATCATTTAGACTTCTAATTCATGAACAGTGTTTTGTTTTACTCTATCCTCTGTACTTCCGTGTTCATTGTTACGTCATGTGTTGGGGTCAGAGGTTACAGCCATCTGTCGGAAGCTAGTTATTATAGTTAATAAAGTTTTAAATTTGGATATTTTTCTTACAAAAACCCACCACTTCACTTTAGAAGGCCTTTATTAACCTCCTGGAGCTGTTTGGATTACTTTATGATGGATGGATGATTTTTTTTTTTTTTTTTTGTCTTCAACAGCCATTATAAAGCTTGGAGGAGCAAGGCTATTTTTAAATATATCTCTGATTGTGTTCGTCTGATAGAATATAGTCATATACACCTAGGGTGGCTTGAGGGTGAGTAAATCATGGGATAATTTTTGGGTGAGCTAACCCTATTTATAGCAGCAAATGACACATAATGCATCTTACCTTCTAAAAAAATTTTTTTTTTTTTTTTTTTTTTTTACCTTTTACCATTACTTAACATTACTTGAAAAACTACACATTTGAAGAATATCCTGGTTGTGTAATGCAAGTAAAAAGGGACTAGGGCTGTCAAGCTCCAAAAATGGCAAAGAATGCACCATAAAAATAACATAAAATAGTCCATACACCTTGTGTGCAAAATTCCACATCTTCTGAAGCAAAACAATAGCTTTGTATGATACTTCTATAGTGCCTTTGTTGTCACTTGCGAGCTTGACAGCCCTAGTCCCCATTCGCTTACATTATATTGAAAAGAACAGCCAGGGTATTTAAAAAAAAAAAAATGTTCACAGTGCCAAGATAGCCAATGATGGATAAAGTCTATTGAAAATTATGTGATTTTTAGGTTACCTTTGAAAATCATATATTAAAAAATGAAATTATGTGCTTATAGATCAAACTTATCGAATCTAAGATCTTATATAAATCATTCAAAATATACATTTGAACACATCACTACACAACTATGAGTAAAAAAAACTAAATATTTGACAAAAATATTGCCAGTACAGTATTCATTTTCTATACCGATCAATAAAATACATTTATCTTACTTTTCTAGTCAAGGCTGAAAACTAAATATGTTTTCAATAAAAGCAATTATTTTTCTGAAAAAAAGCATTAATGTATGACTCAGGGTTTAACGTGCCACGTATTTTTGCTCGTGTACAACTGGAAAAAAAATCTGTCAAAAAACACCCCCCCCCCCCCTACACAAAAAAACAAAAAAGCACTCTCATTACTGGAATGACCATGAGCTGCGTGAGCTGTGTGAGCTTTGTGTTAAAGCCGATCAAATGCTTTGGTGAAGAAATCCAAAGGCAGTATATGGGTCATCAGCAAGTAATTAGAGTGTGAAACAGTCCCTGAAAACAAATAAGGACTGTTGATCCTGTTTTTGCAGAGCTACATTCCCAAACCAAGGTCTTTCATTATTGTGTTCTCATGAAAGGAACATCAAGTTGTTGTTTGATTGAAAAGCAGCAATAACATCTTTTTTATGAACTAGAATTTAATGGCTTGCTTTTATATATCAGGTTGCACAAAAACAAGATATTGAAAACTTAGTTGTAGTCGATTAAATTGTCACAAAATTGTAAAATGGACAAAAAAGTACAGTAGTTCAGCCAAAAATGAAAATTCTGTCATAATTTACTCACCCGAATGTTGTTCCAAACCTGTGTGACTTACTTTCTCCTATGAAACACAATAGACTGTTTTCCACAGTTACAATCATGGAGGCCTAAGGCTTTCAAGCTTCAAAAAGGGTACAAAAGCACCATAAAAGTTTCATAAATGGTCCAGTTCATACAATAACTCTGCTTGAGAAACAGACCGAAATTTGTTGGGGGGGGGGGGGGGGGTCCTGAAATGCCACACTCTTAAATTGGTGAATCTTTTGGAATTTGTTCATTTAAAAAGAACTGTCCAAACAAACCAGTTTAAAGGGATGGTTGATTATGATTTCACTTTTTTAACTTTAGTTAGTGTGTAATGTTTCTGTTAGAGCACAAACAACAACTGCAAAGTTACGACGCTCAAAGTTCAATGAAAAGGGAGAAATTTTCTTTTAAAGAATTCTCTGTTTAAGGACTACAACAAGCTTCTTCCTGGGTTGGTGCAGAGCCGTTAAATTTGGGCTGCGTCCGAAAACCTAGGTAGCTGTCTTGCTGCCTCGCTATCTTATAAGAGAATGACTTGTACGGCAACGTTTGTGCATGAAGGCACCTCACGAAATTGATTTCGGAAAGACTTCTGAGGCAGCGTAACATTTTAATGATCTACAGCAATATAGTGTGAGCTTTGGTGAGAACTAAACAAATATTTAATTGCTGCAGCAGTAATTTCTCGATAGAAATGATATCAAAATTGAAATACGTTGATCAAAATCGTACATTTGTAAAAAAACTGAGCAGCAAACGCAACTTTCGGACGCCATCTTTATTTTTCTAGCTCAACTGTCACAGAATGGAAAGCACAGGATTGTGGGATATCAAAGGCAGCTAAGGATACATCTATGCTTCCTTCAAAAATCGATCAGATGAAGGTATCTCATGAGAGAGGAAGCGAAGCTAACATTGGATTCGGACGTGCCTTGATGCCTTACTACCTTGAAATGTGTCCTCGTAAGGCAGCGTTTTCCAGTTTTCGGACGCAGCCATGGGTTGGTGAAATCACTAACCCTAAAATTTACATAAACCCTGCCCCCGAGAAAAAGCAACAAAGGGGGTGAGGACATGTTACTGCATTACAGTACGGTGGTGCGTTGCTAAAGGTGCGTTCACGCAGCTTTGTAATTCCTGTAGTTACAAGATTCTAGCTTGTAAAAAGCGTTCACATCCTTGTAGAGCTCGTAATTACAGCTTGTAAGCTGGGAGTTTTCTGAAACCTCCCTGATGTACCACGTGACCGCTGTACCACCTGACCGCTATACATTAGCTGCGTTCCATTCGACAGGGTCCCTACGCAGTGTTCACTGCTCCCTACTCCCTGAGCACGGTATATCAGTTGAAGTGGACTTCGCTGGCAATAATCACTCATTTGGAACGCCCTGCAAACGTCATCAAAGAAAGTCAAGGACGGTGTCACGCAGATTATGATATAACATAAATAAATATTATAATTTACTTTCGAATTTAAAATTGACTCTTAACAGATTTGAAGCTGTAACTGTCATGCCATATGAAAATAAATTCTCATTTGGTTAACTGTATGTATTCTTAATCCACCCTCTGGGTCTCATCTTGTGCGCTTTCTTTTCCACGCGCAGTTGCATAGTAAACACTTCTGAAGTAAAATAAAAAATTAGAGCCTCAGCTGCTTTTCATCACTTTTATTTTGCCTATTCATACAATAAAATATGCAACACTCATCGCCATAACCTCATACTTTCGTTCGTATAATAACAAAATTTATGAATATTCAAAATTCAAACGTAAATTCCTCCATCAGAGAGCCGTTTAATAATTCTTTCAACAGCTCTGCTCCATCATAGTTCTGATTGGTGACGCGGTGCGCAATGACAGATGGGTAATTTTACCTCTCTACTTCCTGTGAAGTGATGTATCGATGTTCCCTTATTCCCTATGCTGTTCGCAGTGCCCTTCGAACTGAACATGTTCGCTCCCTTCGGAATGGAATCTCACTTAAGATGGCGAAATACCCTGTGAAGTCCACTTCGCAGTCCACTTACGGTCGAATGGAACGCACCTATTGATTTATTTTAGGCGTTGATAGTGGTGCCATGGAAAACGCATAATTCCCAGTCCAAGGACCAAAAGGACGTGAACAGCTCCGAATATAACGTCACGTGTTGTCATTTCAAGATTCCGGTAAATACGAGGTGAAGTGAATGCAGCTTAACACAAATGCAATAGCATGTCATAAAAGCAAAATGACAACATAAGTTATAACCGTAATTAAACTAAACTATACCTGTTCTAACTTATTGCAGCATATATTCTCTAGCTCTGTAGCATCTTATAACAGTTCCCACAGGAGCGATTTATAGATTATCATGACAGAATATGCTAATCAATAACTTTAAGACAGTTAACAACACATCAGCTACATAAATACATCAACTAACCATTCAGAAACGTCCTGTTGCATTCTACATGTTGTCACTTCTTCTTGAGTCTCTCCATCATTGTCCGACTTCGGTTTGAAAATAAAAGGCTGAACAGTTTATGACATTTTCAGTGAGTCTGAGGTAATCGACGCTGCTAACACAAGCTCTTGAAACCCCGCCCTCTGCTTAGGAGCAGTAGCTCATTTGCATTTAAAGGGACACACAAAAAAGCGGAGCATTTTTGCTCACCCTCAAAAAGTGACCAATTTAACATGCTATAAAAAATTATCTGTGGAGTATTTTGAGCTAAAACTTCACATACACACTCTGGGGACATCAGAGACTTATTTTACATCTTGTAAAAATGGCATTATACCACCCCTTTAAAGGTGATAGAGAGGATTTTTTCGTTACTGAGTTTTTGAAATGAGCGCATGCGTAAGAACAGCCCCCCTCCTTCACAGCTAATTTCAAAGGAACGCCTCACAAAACTCATGTTTAACACCGGCATACGCTGTGTCATGTTTTTTGGATTCATTATGTCGGACTCACCGCAGGTAACTCATAATCTGCAGTTGTTACTACTGTCTCCTGACAAAAACATTGCATGCCGCGTCTGTGGAGTGTGGAAAGTTACTGGAGCGCGCAGCCGCGCTCGTCTCTCACAAGGAACGTCACGGCAGTGATTAACAAACCAGAGGGCGCAAATGATCGCGTAAACGATTGGCTGATGTTTTTAAGGCCCTACCTCGTACACAGATGTATATTAACATTATTACTTGCAGTGCACCTAATAAATAGTCTTTTATCAGTTAGTAAAGACAGTTTCAAGTAATATTGCAAAAATGTATAAAACAAAACATCCTCTTTAGCACCTTTAATAGAACTAATTCCAAACTTTCCAAAGAGTTTGAATGAGGTTTTCCAGAGCGACATACATTATGAGTGTGAAGTTGCATGCGCAAAACAAATGTGACAATAAAACAGTCAGTAATGGACACTTTTCACATTTCCAGGAGGCGGAAATCATCATAATTGGGTAAACTTCTATAGTGGTGAAAGGGAGATAACAGCAAATATAATTTGATGTATTCCCATTTGCTTCAATAGCAAAAGAAATAAAATCCATGACTTTCTAAAACATAGAGAGATTGATTACAGCAGTCAAAAGAGAGAATGATATGAAATTTGCCATCACTCCCTCAGCCATTTTATTAGAAGCACCCTTACTTCAGGGTTAATTCACTTTTTGTAATGGTAATATGCAAAGCATAGTGAAATAAATGTATATTCAATGTCTTAAAAATGAAAATATGAAAAACTTGACTAGATTTGTGATGTCGATAACTGTGGAAATGAATCATGTCAGGCTCTGAAAAGGGTCCACTGTTTGGTCGCTACATTGTTAATAGTTGGAAAAAGTTGCTTGTTACTGAAGCAGCTGAGTCACTGTCATGCTACTTATTTATGTGGTTGGAGTGTCACTAACTATCAGTTTTGACAAGCAAAGTTAACAAAGTAGTACTTTGAAAGTTTTGATTGGGTGCATTTACATCAATCTGGGTGGTACTTTTATAGTGCTTTTAAAGCTTGAAAGCTTTCATTTCCATTCATTGTAATTGTATGCAAAAGATCAGCTTGCAAAGTCTTCAGAATTCCTTTTTTTGTGTGCTGTGGAAAGGCAGTCATACAGTTTTGGAGAGTACACAATAACAGAATTCTCATTTTGGGATTACCTACTCTTTTAATTCTATTGATTTTCTAATTTAAAGTGACTAAAAGTACACCATAGTGCTCATCTTTAATGGATACAGCTCTGATCCAAGGACATCTTCGGCACAGGTTTTACAATAATCCTCAGAAAGAGGTGGTCAGATGCGTTGCAAGCTACTCTCAAACCACTCTAGCTGCCAGTCATCTAAAGATTATTCTCAAATAAAGCATTTACACTGAGCTGCAGTTATGTCTTTGTTCAAGTACTTTGAAACACGTTATACCCAGCCGAATGTACCGTTAATTGTTCGTTAATCTTGTTCAGTCTGCTTCCATATTCTAGTCTCAGTTATTTTCTGAAATGAACCATAATCTTATGCAAGTCTGGCAAAGAGTGTTAGGCCTTGAATTTAAGAGCATTATCTCCTTAGGTGCATACAAATTGCAAGGAAATATTTAAAAGTTTTCACAAGACAAAATATTGCAAATATAAATCATAGGTTAAGTGAGATCCACATACCGCTCAAAATAAAGCAAATGAGTGACATAATGAGACCGTCAATAATAGGCTATATCTGGCAGCAGTAAACACTCTGACCTATATATCGTATATTGAAAAGTGATAAGGCAGAGGCGGAAATAACAGACCATGAACATCTCATGAGAACCTGGAACCCCATGAGATTGAATTTGCAGTTCAAAATGTCACTTTATAAAAAATATCACACCTCTGCGGCAAGGCTGCAATAAGACACTGCCAACAAGACCACATTTACAGAAATATTGGCTATATATTATAGTTTCTTTGCTTTTTGATTGTTTATTTTGAGGTAATGCAAAACTGATATTTAATACTTAAATATCAGTTTTTTTAATACATAAATATGTATATTTCTATATTATTTCTTGTTTATTCTGACATTTAACTCCTGTTATGTTTCTCTATTAGCTCCTACCTTTTTAAATATACCAATTTATACAGATTGAGATTTATGGAAGCTTGTTTACGCCAACTGAATAAAAAGTAAAAAAGGTAATTGTGACTTTTTATCTCACAATTCTGACTTTTTTCTGGCAATTGCAAGTTTACATCTCACAATTCATACTTTTTTCCAAGAATTGCATGATTTAAACTTGCAATTGCGAGTTATAAAGTCAGAATTGTGTGATATAAACACGCAACTGCAAGTTATAAAGTCAGAATTGCAAGATATAAACACAATTGCGAGTTATAAAGTCAGAATTGCGAGTTATAAACTCGCAATTGCAACTGCGAGTTATAAAGTCAGAATTGCGAGATATAAACACAGTTGCGAATTATAAAGTCAGAATTGCGAGATATAAACACAATTGCAAGTTGTAAAGTCAGAATTGCGAGTTATAAACTCTCAATTGCAACTGCGAGTTATAAAGTCAGAATTGAAAGATATAAACACAATTGCGAGTTATAAAGTCAGAATTGCGAGTTATAAACTCGCAATTGCAACTGCGAGTTATAAAGTCAGAATTGCGAGATATAAACACAGTTGCGAATTATAAAGTCAGAATTGCGAGATATAAACACAATTGCAAGTTGTAAAGTCAGAATTGCGAGTGATAAACTCTCAATTGCAACTGCGAGTTATAAAGTCAGAATTGAAAGATATAAACACAATTGCGAGTTATAAAGTCAGAATTGCGAGTTATAAACTCGCAATTGCAACTGCGAGTTATAAAGTCAGAATTGCGAGATATAAACACAGTTGCGAATTATAAAGTCAGAATTGCGAGATATAAACACAATTGCAAGTTGTAAAGTCAGAATTGCGAGTTATAAACTCTCAATTGCAACTGCGAGTTATAAAGTAAGAATTGTGAGTTATAAACTCTCAATTGCAACTGCGAGTTATAGTCAGAATTGCAAAATATAAACACGCAACTGCGAGTTATAAAGTCAAAATTGCAAAATATAAACACACAACTGCGAGTTATAAAGTCAGAATTGTGTGATATAAACTCTCAATTACGAGTTATAAAGTCAGAATTGCAAAATATAAACACGCAACTGCGAGTTATAAAGTCAGAATTGCAAAATATAAACACGCAACTGCGAGTTATAAAGTCAGAATTGCAAAATATAAACACACAACTGCGAGTTATAAAGCCAGAATTGTGTGATATAAACTCTCAATTACGAGTTATAAAGTCAGAATTGCAAAATATTAACACGCAACTGCGAGTTATAAAGTCAGAATTGTGTGATATAAACTCTCAATTACGAGTTATAAAGTCAGAATTGCAAAATATAAACACGCAACTGCGAGTTATAAAGTCAGAATTGCAAAATATAAACACGCAACTGCGAGTTATAAAGTCAGAATTGCAAAATATAAACACGCAACTGCGAGTTATAAAGTCAGAATTGCAAAATATAAACACACAACTGCGAGTTATAAAGTCAGAATTGTGTGATATAAACTCTCAATTACGAGTTATAAAGTCAGAATTGCAAAATATAAACACGCAACTGCGAGTTATAAAGTCAGAATTGCAAAATATAAACACGCAACTGCGAGTTATAAAGTCAGAATTGCATAATATAAACACACAACTGCGAGTTATAAAGCCAGAATTGTGTGATATAAACTCGCAATTACGAGTTATAAAGTCAGAATTGCAAAATATAAACACGCAACTGTGAGTTATAAAATCAGAATTGTGTGATATAAACTCAATTACGAGTTATAAAGTCAGAATTGCAAAATATAAACACGCAACTGCGAGTTATAAAATCAGAATTGTGTGATATAAACTCAATTACGAGTTATAAAGTCAGAATTGCAAAATATAAACACGCAACTGCGAGTTATAAAGTCAGAATTGCAAAATATAAACACGCAACTGCGAGTTATAAAATCAGAATTGTGTGATATAAACTCAATTACGAGTTATAAAGTCAGAATTGCAAAATATAAACACGCAACTGCGAGTTATAAAATCAGAATTGTGTGATATAAACTCAATTACGAGTTATAAAGTCAGAATTGCAAAATATAAACACGCAACTGCGAGTTATAAAGTCAGAATTGCAAAATATAAACACGCAACTGCGAGTTATAAAGTCAGAATGGCAAAATATAAACACGCAACTGCGAGTTATAAAGTCAGAATTGCAAAATATAAACACGCAACTGCGAGTTATAAAGCCAGAATTGTGTGATATAAACTCTCAATTACGAGTTATAAAGTCAGAATTGCAAAATATAAACACGCAACTGCGAGTTATAAAGTCAGAATTGCAATATATAAACACGCAACTGCGAGTTATAAAGTCAGAATTGCGAGTTATAAACTCTCAATTGCAACTGCGAGTTATAAAGTCAGAAATGCAAAATATAAACACGCAACTGCGAGTTATAAAGCCAGAATTGTGTGATATAAAAAGTCAGAATTGTGAGATATAAATTGGCAATAGTGAGTTATAAAGTCAGAATTTCAAGTTATAAAATCAGAATTGTGTGATATAAGCACAATTGTGAGTTATAAAGTCACAATTCCTTTTTTCTCAGCATTCCGAGTTTAAATCTCACAATTCTGAGAAAAGAACTCAGAATTGCAAGATGTAAACTAGCAATTGTGAGAAAAATAGTAATTATTGTGAGATAAAAAGTCACAATTGCCTTTTTTATTTTTTTATTCAGTGGTGGAAACTAGCTTCCATTGAAATCGGTTTAGAGAAGAGTAAGATAAAAAGTTATCTTACCATTTTCCGTCAGACTTTAGGACAACTTGTGTTTAAGGTGTGTAAGACAATGTAAGTAAAAAGTATCAGGTGCATATTAACATAGGAGTAAGGAATTGAAAGATTTTTTTTAATCTATTTTTTTGTGGTTTTGTTTTGGATTAAAGTAGAACTTGTTGACTGATTTCTGACTGACTTTTTTGACAAGTAAAAACTTTTTCTCCTGCCTCAAGAGAAAAGGCCATTTGGACTTTAATTTTACAATATATATGGCGCCAAATGTACGGTTATACTGAGCATTGTCTGCAAAGGCTATAGAGAAATCATTAAGGAACAGATTTTCCCTAATGGGCTCCTCAGGAGGCCAGAGGTCAAATGGACCGAAATGTTTCCATGTTGGCTGTGCTGTTGTGAAGCAGCTAACTGGAACAGAAGGTAACTGAGGTCAAAACATTCTGTTCTTGTGTTTCTGCTTAAAATCACAAAACGCTAGTAAGCAGCATCTACACTGGAAGCCAGAGATGAAGGGTAGAAAACAGGCTAGGACATACAGTCCCAGAATGCATGGGGCCAGTTGCATCATCCATATTCACAATGGCAAAGTTTTGTTTTTGACATCAGTGGGGGCATACTGTGAAAGCAGAAATCCCATGATCCCTGTCTTAAAACATTTAATGAGGTCATTTTAATGACTCTGTACATCCTTTTATTTTAATATTTAAAATGAAAATGCTCTGGACCCTACTTTTGCTATAGAAACTAACAACTTTCACATGCATTTGATAAACCGTGTGCTATTTCAGTTGTTTTGTGGATATTTCAGCAAACAGTTTGCTTCTTACATACTGTTTTAAAGCATCGACAGCTCTCTTGTCTCCGTGAATACAGTAAGAAACGATGGTAACTTTAACCACATTTAACAGTACATTAGCAACATGCTAACGAAACATTTAGAAAGACAATTTAAAAATATCACTAAAAATATCATGTAATCATGGATCATGTCAGCTATTATCGCTCCATCTGCCATTTTTCGCTGTTGTTCTTGCTTGCTTACCTAGTTTGATGATTCAGCTGTGCACATCTAGACGTTTTGCCCTTGTGTAATGCCTTGAACATGAGCTGGCATATGCAAATATTGGGGTTATACATATTTATAATCCGACTGTTGCGTAACAGTTGGTGTTATGTTGAGATTCGCCTGTTTTACGGAGGTCTTTTAAACAAATGAGATTTACATAAGAAGGAGGAAACAATGGTGTTTGAGACTCACTGTATGTCATTTCCATGTACTGAACTCTTGTTATTCATCTATGCTGAGGTAAATTCAATTTTTCATTAAATAGTGCATGTACATTTTAAACATTTATGTAATGTTCTTGCTCCTTCCATGCAATAAATGGACATCCTTTATTCTGGGGTTTTCTAGCACATTTACTTTAATAATGTCAATGGTATGACCCATTTCAGGTGAGGCCAAGCCCTATTAGCCTTATAGCAAGCCTTATTTAGGGAGGACGCGAGTAGAGAATGAGATCTAAGCCTTGAGATTCTCTTCTGAAAGAGATTATTAATCTCTATGAGACATTTTTAAAGGTTAAATAAAGATTAAATAAAAAGCACAAGACATAGATGTGGTTATACAGGTATATAAATAAAGCTTCTGTAATATGATGTCATGTCATGTTTTTGTAATCTTGATTTCTCGCATTCATGAGTCTCACGAACAGGAACGTCGAGCAGCCATGCAGAGAAGACCAACAGCCAAGGTCAAGAAATAATACATTCAATTTCAGTTTGTTTTTCACCAAACCCTACCGTATAACTACATGGTGAGTAAATGATGACTTAATTTTCATTTTAGGGTGAACTATCACTTAAAGTTTCTATATAGAACCTTTTCTTCTAAGAGCATAGTCGCTGGATATTGGTAGGAACGTGTCCCTAGCGTCCCTACTAAATTCTACGCCCTTGCATATTCAGATTTAATTAGAACAGCCCCCCTCACTGTGGTATAAAATGGTATTATTGGCTGTTGACTGATGTAATCGGCCCAGTTGAATGTGCTTTTGCTGAATTCCACACATTCTGCACCATCTCAAATGGACTGATGGGACATTTTAGAGCCTGAAGGGATAGTTCATGAAATCCAATTAAGGCCATGCCTTAAGGAGGCGGGCTGGGGGAGTGGTGGTCACGCTCCAATCTTAATGTGCGTTTTTCTAGAATAAATGTCTGCAGGTGGTGAGACAAGTCTTCCCTTGTGTTTCGTGGAAATGGCGTGGTTGGTTCAATCACGCCCATGGGCAAAAATGCAAGAGTTAATTTAAAAGCCAAGAAAAAATCCTGCCGATCCCAACAGCATGGAGACTTAATCTACATTTGCTGTTATATTTACAAAACTTCACCTGTTGCCTTAGAATCAACATATTCAAATTATATGCCTCGCTCCTAGCAACAACGCTTTTTAGAAACAGGCGGCTGCATACTGATTGGCTCCCTGCACAGCGCTTACCTTAGGTGAGTGTATATTTGAGAGGCTTAGGAGAGGGATGCGATTTGCATGTGCGGGCCATCCTCAGATAGACTCTAAAGACAGGTGCTCCACTGGCTGCTATTCTATTACTACAACAATATAGCACTCCCCCGTGGTGTCAGCTTCTGAAGACTATTCATCTGTGCCTTACAACCCTGCATTTTGTCAACAACACTTAGCAGTCAGCTCCCAAAGGGCTTTCTAGCATCAAGCTATTATTAATCTTGTTTGTTCCATTCTTTCTTTCTTTTTTTTCACTCCCTTCCCGGTACCACTGACGTTCAATTCCCAGAGGTCCCAGGGATCCATGGATCAGTGTAATCAATGATTTATCTGCATGCAGATGGTGACTGCGACCGATGTAGGACATGCAACAGAGGGTTACGCTGCTGTCCTTCAGCTCTAATGGGTTCCTTGTTGTCTGTGATCCTTGTATCACTCAAAGATATAGTAAACTGGGGCCAACTGTAACGCACACTAAATTTATTCAATCGTGGATAACTTAAGAGTTCAAAGTATTATTTTATTTTTATGTTGTTGATAAAAATAAATACAAGATTCACATTGGTGGGTTTTTTTTTTACGCTGTATATGACTGAACTGATAAAATATGACAAATGAATATGACTGCTTTAAAAAGACATAAAAACTTCAGCTGTGTGTGCTATTTTTTCAAATAGAGTTCATTAATATAATTTATTCTCAAGTGGAAAAATTGTACTACTCTAAGTCTTGTATTAAAGGCACAATATGTAAGATTTTTGGATTGAAATAGTAGTAAATAGTATCTCAAATGTTTCCAACAATGTTTACATCCAGAGAAATCAGCAATTTTAACCCGTGTAATGGCTCGTGTCATTTTGTCACCTGTCAATGACGTCATGTTACCCTTGATTTTTATTTCTATCGAAACCATGCACACCAAATATGCTTTAATATGTGTTTTATTAGACATGTGAGCAACTGTTTGGATACTTTTATCAACAGACACCTCATTGATTTACATTACAAGCCATCTGAATCTCATTTCATGGCAAATTTTTGGCCATATAAATAGCAGCAGTTGCATCAAATTGCATTTCTTTGCTGAGTTTGGGACAAATTTGAGGTGTTTTTTTTCCTTGAGTATGAACCAAGCGGCAACCTCCCCCTTTCTCTCGTGAAGCCAATACGGAAGTAACTTAAACTGTGATTCATCGACTGGCCGCTAGGGACAGGCTCCAAAAGAGAGCAGAATCTCATAGAATCCCATGTTAAATTGGCCAAGTTTATAGCAGAAAAAAACATCTTTACAAGTTGGTTCAAATTGTGGTTTTGGTCTATACTGCTATTTTTGCCCTTCATGACAACTCTGAGGGGGGTGAATGTTTTTATAACTTATCCGTTTAAATTATATTAAGCCTTAAAGTTCTGCATAATTAAGGGCGTGGTCACTTGAGTGACAGATAGAGTGCGCTGCTGTCTGTGAGCCTTCATGTTACCTCAGCTGCTGCTGAATTTGGCATCTCAGCCGTTTTTGTGCTTTTTTTCTCGATTATTTTATACAATTATAAAATATGGCTTGCTGTATAATATTCGAGATGTGTGTCGTAGATGTGCATGCATGCGGAAGAGACACAGAACACACGTTGTTGGATCGTGGCATTGGCTGAAAGTTTTGGTTGTGAGATTTACAACAATGACAATACCAGGAGGATATACAACTCTGACAGCACTGATTGGATATTATAACTAAAACTGCTGCACTATTTTGAAAAAATATATACTTTGGACACACGACACAGGCTCATTTGTTTGTTAGATACGATCGCTGCTCAGATTGTATCCTTTCTTGAAGAACGATGACAGAGAGCAGATCATTCAGAAGAAATGTGAAATGTTTTTTTTTTTGTTTTGCAATGGACATTTATATTTTAGTGCCACAGATTGGATTCATCTCGCGATCTCTATTATAAAGGTATGAAGTCCCATTTGATTTTCCATGTTGTTATTTGCACACCCAACACTACTGGTGTTGGAGCATCTACATCTTAAAAAACACCGTAAATTGACAGTAAACCTTTAGAACTTTCTGATGTTAAAACTTATCTTTATTAATAATTTAGATAGTATCTAGATAGATAGCTCCTTTGCTTGCTAATGTGGACACGTCGAGCTAGGCGGGCGTGGTTTCAGCAACCAATCACATCAGCCCAAACCACCTCCCCGCCTCTTTGCCCATTTTCAGTTATCCGGGAGTGACGTGCAGTGACGCGCAGCTAAGATAGCCGCGGCCTCATTTTCGCTTCAAAACTGCTGTTCAGAACTCTATGGGTGACGTTTTTTTACAGTCTATATGAACACTATATTCTTCTATATCACACTATATAGCCAAAAAAGCATGATGTATGAAATATGATACTCCAAAAAAAAAAAAAAAAAAATGCAGGCAAACTTAAAAAAAAAAGTTTTTTTTCAATATTTTGTCTAAAGGCTCAATAATACATTTCATTTAAAAAAAAAAAAATGATTTTCTTTCTGACTATTATTTCTTATGTCAGGCTTTACAGGTTGATATGCTTAGGGTTTTTGCATTTCCATATAATAAAACTGATATTTACATGAAGACACATTGTAGACAAGTGAAGATTTATTTCCAGGAATCAAACACTATCTAATGTAAAACATTCTGAGACAACACGTTGGATGGCTGAATATGTGTTTTCAATTTTTTTTAGCATTCATCTCAACAAGAATAGTAAGCTATACCTCAGCACATAACGCAGTCGGCGTTATCCACCCGTTGCAGTTGCCATTTGAATACACTGACTTAATTTAAATATATTTGAATAATACATTCCATGTACGCATTTGATTTGCTGCTTTTACAGTGGAGAAAAAAACTGAATCCACAGGCTCATGGATAAAATTGGTTTTCAGGTTCATTATAGTTTGCCTGTCACATCACTGTAAAATTAATAATGTGTATAATGTAGTTTGCTTATTGTTTATTATTCCAAACCTGCAGAACTAACAATACACAAAGGAGGAAGTGATAAAATGGGAGACAACAGTCAACAGGTTGATTAAACTTAATTTTACAGCTAACACATAATGATGGTGTGATTCTAAAAACAGTTTTATGTGCTAGAAAATTTCTACAAAGCATCATATAAAACATGTGGAAAAAATAAGCAACCAAATACAGCATAATTCTCTGCAAGAAGCAGACTTTTCATCAGATTATTCAAATTGCTCCAAATCAATATTCCCTGTCTTCATTACAAATAAGTTTAAGGAACGGTCCACCAAAAAATGAAAGTCACCCGCAAGTTGTTCCAAACTCGTATGACTTTCTTTCTTCAATGGAACACAAAACTAAATGTTTAGTAGGATGTTAATTCTGCTTTTTTCCCCATGCAAAATAACCAAAAACAAGTCAATAATTGCATAAATGTTGGGCTTTTCTTCACACAAAAGCATCTGTATGGCTATTAATAAATAAATAAAACATCATGCCTGAAACATGCATAAAAATATTGGTTTTGAAATGATATGAGGGCAATGCTGAGTAGATTACTTACAAATTCTAGTCCGTTACTGATCAAAATTAATGATAAAAATTGTAGATAGTAAAGTAATCCATTACATTACAGATTTTAGGTAATATAATCTGACTACTTTTTGAGTACTTTTAGATTACTTTTGATCACATTGAGTTGAATAGGATAATGTTGTACCATATGTTTTATAAAAATAAAAATACAAAGAGAAAGAAAATCTTCCATTCTTGGTTATCAACAACATAAAGAGCATTAAAGGGTTAGTTCAACCAAAAATTTAAATTCTGTTATTAATTACTCACCCTCATGTCGTTCCAAACCCGTAAGACCTTCGTTCATCTTTGGAACACAAATTAAGATATTTTTGATAAAATCTGATGGTTCAGTGAGGACTCCATTGCCAGCAAGATAATTAACACTTTTAGATGCCCAGAAAGCTACTAAAGACATTTTTAAAACAGTTCATGTTAATGTTAACAGTTCAACCTTAATGTTATGAAGCGACGAGAATACTTTTTGTGCGCCAAAAAACGAACAAAATAATGACTTTATTCAACAATTGTAGTGATGGGCGATTTCAAAACATTTCTTCGTGAAGCTTTGAAATTTTACGAATCTTGTGTTTTGAATCAGTGGTTCAGAGCATGTATCAAATTGCCAAAGTCAAAGTCGGCTTTGTTACGTCATAAGTGTTTCGAAATTTCAATGGTTCACCACTGGGGGGGGCGTGACTTTGGCAGTTTAATACACACTCCGAACCACTGATTTGAAACTATCTTGATTTGAATTATCTTGCTGGCAATGGAGGCCTCACTGAGCCATCGGATTTTATCAAAAATATCTAAATTTGTGTTCCGAAGATGAAGGAAGGACTTACAGGTGTGGAATGACATGAGGGTGAGAAATTAATGACAGAATTTTCATTTTTGGGTGAACTATCCTTAAGTAAAGGGGTTTGTGAAGGAACTGCAGGGGGTTTGTGAGTTTAATGAAAAGTTAATAATGAAATAATTCATAAAAATTTTAATTAAAATAAATATTTTTAAAATAATAAAATAAAATGTAAAAATATAAAACATGTTTGAAAGATAAAAATGTGATATAAAATGTAATATAATCTAATTACAGGTACTTAATTTTTGGAATCTGATTACATAATCCAGATTACATGTAACCAGTTACTACCCAGCACTGCATCAGGATGGAAGATTTTACATTTTTGGGTGAACTGTCCCTTTAAATACTGATTTCACCATGAACAACACACTTAATTAATTCATTCATTCATTCATTCATAGAAAATATTGACAATTATTCTCAGTTTATTTCATATACAGCAATGCACATATCATAAACAAACCGAATGCAAATTGCAAATTCACAAGAGAGATACAAGCTGTCACAATGTTCCAGTAAACTCTAAGCCCATCAAGGCACAAGGCTGTCTGTGAGTAAGTACTTCTAGTGAGGGCTTTAATTAAAGTATTATAGGGGGGAAGCAGTTTTGATGGTCTGATCTAAAGGCAGAACATGACAAAAAGCACACATTTATTAAAATGTGTCTGGCCCCAGAGAGAGCTCTTATGCATGTACATTTAAGTTCTTGACAGATGCTGTCATCTCAGCTTAATGATTTAATTGCAGTAATACTGTAAAATTTCTACATACAAGTACCTCTATCGAAATAAAACCAATTAACGGGGATGTGGCCGTCATTATCTGTAATGGTCACAATAACAGCCAACAAGAGGCCTATTGAAATCAAAATTGCAGAAAAGCAAAAGCAAATAAACTCATTGCATAATAGGACATTTCCAATGCTATGGCCTTTCATGTCCTTCTGTTCCTTTTATTATAGATGATTACTGATGGAATTACATGATATGCTGATTAATTAATCAAATGAATCACAATTATTTGCTTTGTTATTATTGCAGAATGTACAGGTCAGAGGGAATTATTAAAAAAAAAAAAAAATCACATTATCACAGTTAAAAAACCCTAATCTTTCTAAAAACATCTCAGTATATTTTTTTTCTAGTCCAACGACCAACAAATCAGGATGTTGTGTCACTCCAGGTTGGGGAACATTCCCGGCTGACCCTACACCTCTTACTGGGCTGCTAAATAAAAACCAAAGGCTCGTTATCAGTCTGCACTTAATTAGTCTCCTTCACACAAAATCTGGCATGACAGATTGTGATGGGTAATTATGCATGCTGATGAACAAATATCACGCATGCCAAGATATGAGGAGACAGAGGAGCATGTCTGTGTATGAGACAACTCAATGAGAGAGCGAAACGACACAAGGATCTCACAATGGCCTATTCTCACAGTTTGCTTCGCGAGCACTCTTAACATTATTCCAAAGGAAAAGCTTTTATCAAAATATAACAACTTGCTTCACCTTTGAAAATACTTTCTGGTTTGGATGATAACACCTAAGCTGAATAATATAACGAATAATTTTATGACAAACTAGCAAATTAAGGCAGAAGCTTTACTATTGGGACACATCTCAATGCTCAAGGGTGAGTTTGACCTTAAATCTCCACATCCAGGTCAAAAGGGCTTTTGCACTAAAATGGAACAAAACTGCTCCTCAAAGAATAAATTCACTTTATGTAGAGTGATTTAAAACCTGGTGGCAATATATGTTGGTATATCATGGTGAAACGAATTTGGTTGAACTGATTTTTTTTTTACCAAATCAGTTGAATTAATGGCTGCATCCAAAATCGCATACTGTCTTGAGTAGGTACTTATTTTGGCCTCATGGGATAATAAAGTGTCTATTGTATACACACTTCAGAATCTTGCCGGAAGTAGTAGATCACCTGGGTACTTTTTGCCTACTCTTGAGTACTTATGAGTACTGTGAATTTGGACATACTTGTCACATGCTGTTTTTCGCCTACTTTATAGTTGAGAAGTATGCGATTTCAGATGCAGCCAATGTGTTGAATTCACTTTTCATCACATACTGGAAAAACGATGTAACTTGCAGAGAGAGTTGGTAAAAATCATCACCACTAAAGCATTGAGCCATGACACTGGCAGCATTATATGTTGGTATAACATGTAGGTAGTACACATCCATTTTTCTAAAAAAGGTTATTTAAAAATAATAAATATACAAACAATTATATTAATTAATTTTAAAAAATACTGTGTTGTGTCTGAACACTGAACACTCAATGTAAATGTACATTCTATCTTATATTTCAATTCTCATTCAGAAAATAACATGACATTTAAATGCTACAAGTATTTTTCTTTAACTGAAGATTGTTAATATTACATAAAAGGGAAATACATGGATTAGGAAGTGAAAAGTTCATTTGCTAAAACCTTTTGTGAAAAGCTGTGGATTTTGTTTGATGATATATTCCCTAACCAGTATGATTGTTTTGCATCTATCTGCAACACAAAGAACATTGCTACATATTAGCAGTGCATTGAATATAAATTAATGCCTTTCAGACACATTGTTATTCTCGTAACCCATTGTCAATTAATGAAGAACACATAATAGCTATCAGCACATTTTCTCTGCCTAAATGTTTTGCTTCAGCTCAATTTTGCAGCAATTGCACAAACAATCAACTGTGGCCTTCAAATGGCATTTAGAGCTGGCTTTTATTTACTTCGTGCATAAACAGTAATTACACCTTACCACTGCTTCAAATAACAGCGTGGGCGAAGATTCAATACCAATCCAAGTATATAAATAAATAAATAATATTAGATAAATATAATAACTGTAACTCTGAACGAAACAGAATACAGAATAAAGAGATGTATTCATTAGTGAGTTTTAACATTTTAGTCAAACTAGCACACAGAGCAAGTGACAAAATGCTGTTTGCACTTCTTTTGTTATTCATTTGGTCATCTTATATATTCTGTCTGAAAAAAAAAAAAAAAACCATCATGAATCATGGCTGTTTGAAAAATTGACAGAGGTGTGCAGCATAGATGTGTGTACTTCACACAGCTTGTGTTTCAGCTGATTGCTCAAAGTTGCCAAGAAGTAATTCATGAGATCTACAGCTCACAGTGCTGAACTGCGCACATGGCTGCCTTGCGGCAGATAAGTCTTATTGATAATGTAATCCTTTAGAGGTCAGAAGCATGCATCCTGGCTAAGAGAGCTGGTGTATCCATCATGTGTGCACCTCAGATAAATGATCTAAGAAAGAGGCACGCTCTAATGACTGCTTTTAATGGGAGTTGTCCCTTCACTTACCTAGGAAAAGCCTAGTACAAATAAGCATTTCTGAACAAATCTGTTGAATGAATCATTCAATGACTCACTCATATATCCACTTTTTATACCCTTCCCTCGCTATCTTTCGTGCACTCAGACATACGTCATTGCTTATGCTGCACAAGTGCCCACTACTAAGGGTAGAACCCTTCCCAGATAGCAACTTTGTGCCAACTTTGTGGCATGGAATGATGGCACTTGGGTGGACCACTCCTGTTTGCCAGATCTGAGCCACAAGCAGGCCACAGCAATGTCACATGTCAACCAAGAGCAAAGAAATAAACCAGAACTGGACCTTATTTGAGCCACAAAATCTTTATATATTATTTTATTTTTATCTTAGCATTAACAAGCCAGTTGAGAAGCAGAATCACTGAAGGAAAGAAGAGAACAGAAAAAAACAGACAAACAGAAACACAAGAGCTACAACTGACTTCAGCAACAGCCTTAGATGAAGTCGACTGAAGATAAAAAAAAATACATTAAATCTCTCCAGATCTCAGCAGAGGAGGATTAAACAACTCCACAAACAGCATTACAGCTTCACATATTACTAACCATATTGACTTTATTCATTCATCAGAAGTTCTTATTGAGAAATAACAGAAGTTTAACGTTCATGTTTGTTTCATTTGAAGTCACCATAATGGTGACTGGTGTTTCCATTAGTTGGGCTCTTAACACTTATAATATGTTTTTTTTTTTTGTATTCTCTGGCTGCTGTGACAGAGAAAACTACAGAAGAGGATTAGGGTCAAGCAATAATAAAAAAAAATTAAACCATCTCGAGATTAAAGTTGTTAAATTTCGCGAAAAAACTTGTTAAATTTAGAGAAAAAAGTCGAAATAAAATGTTGAGAATAAACTCATTAAATTACGAGAAAAAACTCGTTAAATTTCATGAAAAAAGTCTAGATAAAATGTTGAGAATAAAGTTAAAAGAAAAATAAAGAAATAAAGAAAAAAGAACGAGAAAAAAGTTGTTAAATTACGAGAACAAATTTGTTAAATTATGAGAAAAATGTCATTAAATTTTGAGAAAAAAGTTGAGATAAAATGATGAGAATAAACTCATTAAATTACGAGAAAAAAGTCGTTAAATTACAGGAACAAATTCATTAAATTATGAGAAAAATGTCATTAAATTTCGAGAAAAACGTTGAGATAAAATGTTGAGAATAAAGTCATTAAATTATGAGAATAAAGTCATTAAATTACGAGAAAAAAAGTTGTTAAATTATGAGAACAAATTTGTAATTTAACGAATTTGTTCTCGTAATTTAACGACTTTTTTCTCATAATTTAATGACTTTATTCTTAAAATTTTATCTGGACTTTTTTCTTGAAATTTAACCAAATTTTCTCATAATTTAACAAGTTTGTTTTTGTAATTTAACAACTTTTTTTCGTAATTTAACGAGTTTATTCTCAACATTTTATCTCAACTTTTTTCTCGAAATTTAACAACTTTAATCTCGAGATGGTTTTATTTTTTTATTATTGCTTGGCCCTAATCCTCTTCCATAGAAAACAGCACCTGCAGTGGTCAGCCTGAAGCTAAGCAGGGTTGCGCCCGGTCTATATCTGTATGGGAGACCTCCTGGGAGACTGGGTTGCTGTTGGAAGAGGTGTTAGAAAGGCCAGAGGGTCGTAACCAAACAAATCCAACCATCACTAAAATCTTGTAAAGGAACAAAACTGATTGTCATTGAAAATTGACTATCTTTGAAATCTCGCAAAAGAAACAAAACCGACCATCACTGACATCTAGAAACTGAAAACTGACCATCTTTAAAATCTCACACAGGAACAAAATTGACCATCTTTGATATCTCGCAAAAGAAACAAAACCAACTGTCTTTGAAATCTCGTAAAAAGAAAGAAAGAAAGAAAGAAAATCGACCGTCATTGAAAACTGACAGTCACTGAAATCTCATGACCGAACAAATCTAATGGTCACTAAAATCTCGTAAAGCAACAAAACCAACCGTTGTTGAAATAACAAAACAAAACTGACTGTCATTGAAATGTCGTAAATGAAAAAATCTCGTAGTTTCTACTACATATTGACTCGTAGACTTCGTTTAAAAAAAAAAAAATAAATAAATTGTTTTGCAAAATTTTAATTGCATATGAATGCCATTTTACGTTGAAATTAAAAGTTAAAATTAAATATATATTTTTTTTTTAATTTTAATGATTGTAAGCTTTAAAATCTAACTGCTTGACATTACACAGCTAATGTCTTTCCCATTTTTTTTTCTGAGATATTTAAATAATTAAATACACTACCCTTTTACTCCAAACTCTATAGAAGTTTTTGCATCTCACAAATGTTTTGTTTGCTTCTTCACCTCTATATTCCATCACCAACTTACTGGGAAAACACAAACGGAACTCATTAACTGCAAAGCCAAAGGTCCATGAGCAGTATAGGCACTCTCTTACTTCTCTGTTTTGTACAGTAATCTAAAAGTGTACAGTAATCCAAGGGAACGGTAAAAGGTCAGTATGTGAGCGGGAGCCGTCACAAAGCCTGAGGCTCCAGACAGAGGGATTAGTCATCGCTATATGAGAGCGAAAGCGAGTGAGAGAGACAGATTCGGCAGCTTGTTTGAGATGAGTGGGGGGGATTGGAGACTAGGAGCTAGGAGTGAGAGCGAGGCAGAGAATGGAAGAGAATTAGAGTGATGGACTTGCCGGCCTGCTTAATTAAGGTGGACGAGTGCAGAGATATTATACAAGCCTCCAGCAAACTGAAATCCTATTTCACACAACTTGCAAAACATTTTGCTCACTTTTTCCTTCACTTACTGGTACTTTACAGAGCTTTTAAAAAAAAAAACTCTGTTATTGACAGATACCTTTCTGTCTATAACAAAGGCCACGGTTGAGTTTTGTACATTAAATGTACTGTCTTAAATATTCCTGCTCACATTGTGCACATTTAATCAGGGTTCATTATTCAGAACAAAAAAAAAAGTTTGTTTTCATAACCTTTAAATTTTTTTTTAACTTATATAGTCCACCTCTGAAACTATTTCCACTTTGGCTGATATATACAATGTTCAGTGTAAATAAGTACACGCCCTTTGAAAAGTAACATTTTAAACAATATCTCAATGAACACAAAAATATTTCCAAAATGTTGACAAGACTTAGTTTAATATAACATCTGTTTATACATTTTTCAGTTTTACTCAAATTAGGGTGATGCAAAAATGAGTACACCCAACAACTACATCTACTATTTTGTATTGCCTCTATGATTTTTAATGAAAGCACCAAGTCTTCTAGGCATGGAATGAACAAGTTGGCGACATTTTGCAACATCTTATCTTTTTCCATTCTTCAAGAATGACCTCTTTTAGAGACTGGATGCTGGATGGAGAGTGATGCTCAACTTGTCTCTTCATAATTCCCCATAGGTGTTCGATTGGGTTCAGATCAGGAGCACTTTCACCCTGTTCTTCTTCAAAAATCCAACAGTGACCTTAGATGTGTGTTTAGGATCATTGTCATGTTGGAAAAGCGCACGACAACCAAGGGCACGGAGTGATGGTAGCATCTTCTCTTTCAAAATAGAGCAGTACATCTGTGAATTCATGATGCCATCAATGAAATGCAGCTTCCCGACATGAGCAGCACTTAAGCTTTGCTGACCTTCGTGTAGCCTTCACCTTTCTGGAGTAAAGAAATTATTTTCTTTCTCAGGTCTTGTGACATTTCTCTTTCATGTGGTGCCATTGCTGACAGCATGAAATGGGAAGGGGTTTTAACACCCTTTTATAGTCAACTGTCTGCTGGAAACCTGTGTAATGAATAATTAGACTCACCTGTGGTTGAATTCTTGTTAAATTAGACATTTGTAGTCTAAAATTTAGCTTTGCTCCAGAGACTCTCAGTGGGGTGTACTCATTTTTGCATCACCCTAATTTGAGTAAAACCGACAATTTTGTTCTCTAAGTTATATTATTAACCTTACTTTCATGTTATAAGTTAATCAGATGTTATATGAAACTTAGCCTTGTCAGCATTTTGGAAATTGTTTTTGTGTTCATTGAGATATCGTTTAAAATGTTACTTTTCAAAGGGAGTGTACTCATTTACGCTGAACACTGTAGGCCGCATAGGTGGGAAAAATACAAAGTTCTGTCATGAAACTCTCGATGGCGCAGTCCGATAGGTTCTGCAATCACATCGATCTCTATTGGACACAGCTGATTGGTTCCTGCTGTATCAGTATCCCATGAGCTGCAGATCTATTCCACCAAGACCAAACATATCAACATTGTCATATCTATTACCATGCAAAACACTCTGAGAGTTGACATGACAGAAATACTGTAAACCAACATTCATAGCAATTTAGGTATTCTTTTAAAGGTGCCCTAGAATCAAAAAATTTAACTTACCTCGGTATAGTTGAATAACAGTGAGTTTAAAACTCCATTGCTTCCTCCTTCTTATATAAATCTCATTTGTTTAAAAGACCTCCAGAAAACAGGCGAATCTCAACATAACACAGACTGTTACATAACAGTTGGGGTCATTAATATGTATGACCCCAATATTTGCATATGCCATGTTCAAGGCATTAGACAAGGGCAGCTAGTATTAACATCTGGATCTGTACACAGCTGAATCAACAGACTAGGTAAGCAAGCAAGAAAAACAGCGAAAAATGGCAGATGGAGCAATAATAACTGACATGATCCATGATAACATGATATTTTTAGTGATATTTGTAAATTGTCTTTCTAAATGTTTCGTCAGCATGTTGCTAATGTACTTTTAAATGTGGTTAAAGTTACCATAGTTTATTACTGTATTCGAGGAGACAAGAGGCGTCGCATTTTCATTTTTAAATACTTGCAGTCTGTATAATTCATAAACACTTCATTCTTTGTAAATCTCTCCAACAGTGTAGCATTAGCCGTTAGCCACAGAGCATATAGCCTCAAACTCATTCAGAATCAAATGTAAACATCCAAATAAATACTATACTCACAGGAATTGATGCATGCATGCAGCATGAATGACGAACATCTTGTAAAGATTCATTTGAGGGTTATATTAGCTGTGTGAACTTTGTTTATGCACTGTATAACTGCACTTATAGTCGAGAGCTCGGGAGGGCAGGGAGCGAGAGATTTAAAGGGGCCGCAGCCTGAATTGGTGCATAGTTAATTATGCCCCAAAATAGGCAGTTAAAAAAATTAATAAAAAAAAATCTATGGGGTATTTTGAGCTGAAACTTCACAGACACATTCAGGGGACACCTTAGACTTATATTACATCTTTTGAAAAGACGTTCTACGGCACCTTTAAGTTATATTTGTTTTTGTTTTGTTTTTTTAATTTGTTTAAAGCAGTAAATGTCTAAATAATGTCTGTGAATGTCTGTCTGTGTGACACACACACATTAGTCGTGTGCACAGAAAGACGTGCACCAGTATCGAGTTCTCTTTCACACTTGAACAAACAATAACACACACAATTATGCCAAAATGCCCATTTTGAACTTAAAGAGTTGTGAGAAAAAGAGATCTGCGTCATGTTCAGCAGCGGCAGCTCTTAAAGTCACAGCAGCCTAATAAAGCAGCTGATGTGATGTCTGTCCTTAAAGGTCCCGTTTTTCGTGGTTTTTGAAGCTTTGATTGTGTTTATAGTGTGCAATATAACATGTGTTCATGTTTCGCATGTAAAAAAATACAGTATTTTTCACATCATTTACTTATCTAATCAGTCCCCGTGATTGGACTGCGGTATGAAAATAACAGCGTTTCGACGACATGGCGACAAACACACTCTACAAACGCAACTCTTGTGTATTCCTGTGGGCGGAGGTTAGTCAAAAAACTGTTTTAGTGACGTCATTAAAGAAGGAAGTAGAGGGATGTAGTCCAAACTGGCTGTTCGATGTAGGCGACTTCTGTTAAATAAAATATCTCGCTTGGCATTGAACTTTGAGCTTTGAAATTTTACAGATTTTATTTATACTCTAACAACAACATTACACACTAACTAAAGTTTGAAACATGGGATCACGAAGAACGGGACCTTTAATGTTAATCAAAGAACAAAGGTTGCAGAGAAAACTCTAGCTTTAATAAAGATTAATCTATATTTCATTAATATTTTATGCAGTGGAGAGTGTAAAGTGTTTGATAACTTTATTCAATTTCTGTGTTAGACAGGTAGGAAGGCCACAGGTAAATTTATTTATTATAACGGGTTTATTGATTTAAGTTCACTTGAATTAAAGCCTAATAAATGCTTAAATTGATAGCTTTTAGTTATGTTGAATGTCTATAATTTTATGTTTTTTTTTTTGTGTGTGTGTTTTTTTTAAATCAATTTCATAGAGACATCAGTAGTACTAGTATCAGTGATGCTGGCCTTCATTCATAAAACGATGCCATTGAACAAATATTTAAAATATACTCTCTTTAAGTTGTTTCTACATTAATTTGGAGAGTAACTGTGAAATTATTACAATATAACATATTAAAAAATGTGCGATTATTTCATTTTTTTAATCGATTGACAGCACTAAAAATGACTAAAACTAAAACTGAAATAAAAATAAATTAAAGGTAAATAGAAATATAAAAAACAAGCTAATAAAAATTACAATAGCACAGCAAAATATTAAAACTAAAATGAAAACAGAAAATATAAAAATAAAAGCTTAAAAATAAAAAGACCGTAAATTTAAAAATATTAATAAATAAATTTTAATACAATACTGAAATAACACTGTTCTGAAATCATTGCTACTGAAAAACTACTTTTAGTTTGTTACATCGCAAAAGAAAAAAAGGTGAAAAATGGTTATAACTCTCCAGTTTATTCCCGAGTGCGCTGGCAAATTGGGGTCAATCATATTGTTAAAACACTGTATAACACTATCCTTGAGTAAATTCCACCATTTATGTCCCCTCTGAGAGAACAGTGAGAGCTGTGTTTGTTACTGCAGCATATTTCATGTGAGTGAGCAAGAGTTTCAGTGTGTTCCTGGCCTGCCAAAAGGTCAGTTTAATTCTCCTTGAGAAATCTGTGATTAATGTCCTCTTCCCCATATTGGTTTTTCAGCGACCTTTCCTGTCCTATTTCAGGAACTTACAAAATGAATCCTATATTTAGTGGCCTATTAATAAAGAACAATAATTTGTAACATTTATATGCATTTGTAAAGTTACTCATGCTCATGACCGTGCAACAACATGCATTTGCACTGAAATTTCGACAAAGAAAGAGGAATGAAACAGTCAGAAGATATTTCTATCATTACATCTGGTTATTACTCATGATACTCAACTGTACAAAGGTTGTTCAAACCAAACAACCGGTCTAGAGTGGGAGTTGCACATATAGTAAAAAAAAGCTTGTTATTGTAATTCTTAAGTTGAAAATAACTTAAAAAGCAGCTTAACCTCCCGTATGTATAAATCGGTCTAAAAAATATTTTTGCCAAGGTTTCTGTGTTTCCAAGAAGTGTTGCGTGAGCAATTCAAATAGTCTCGTAGTGCCTACTGTGGATTTCATGTACCATGTTCAATAATAAATCAAATTCCTCTGAAATGGAGAAACATTCTTGTAGTTCTAGTTTTCCATTCGGAGGGACGCAAACTATTTTAGGATGCTACCATGAGGTGAAATCTCAGTTCCAAACTGCTCCCTTTGTATTTACTGTGTTTTTCCTTGCATATAAATGTCTTTATAATTCTGAATTTTATACTTGTATAAAAATAATCTTGACTCTGACATCCGTCAGGCAGCTTTCATCTACACTCCTTCTCAAACCACAGAAACCTCTCACGTATGTCTATTTATAATATAGATATAAATCCGCATAAACAAACTGCTACATGGGTAAATAATTACAGAAACTTAAAATAAAGAAATGGTTCCCATAAAATACTTTTATCTGCCTTAAAATTACACGACAGAACTGTAAAAATAAATAAATAACATGGTAGATTGGAGCATTCCTGCTACTATAATTCTCCAATAATGTTTTCAAAGCTTGTATTTGCGTACAACCCACCAGATCATTCTCTGTTTTCCATTATCACCCACAGCATCACATATATTTAAAACCTGAAGAGATTTGAATGCGTTTAATGAAAAGAAACAAACATAATGTCTGTACTAAATGTCTGTAAACTGAAGTGGAAGGTGTTTATTGATTTTCTGTGCTTGCCAGACCATGCTAACACAGGCATTTCAGAGCACTTTACTCCACTGGTTGATGCACTTGCACTGTACATTCACTTAATAGATTCCAGGTAAAACACTTGACTTTTAAAACTGCCATTTTAGCTGTATTTGTTTATTTGATTTTGGATGATTTTAAGGAGTTTTAAATGTGTGGAATTAAAAAATGTTCATTACACCTCCAAAACACCCTAGAAACCACATAGCAACAGAGCTCAGAACACCTTAGTAACTGCATAGCAGTGCCCTGTCAGATAAATGCCATGTTCCAATTTGTTAATTTGGATTTATTCATTATAGTAACTCGGGCTGTGTAAAATACTGTACATCCTATAGGAATATCAGAATCCTTTTCCATAACCTCTCCACAGCTCATGTTTTTGGACATGCTGTAATGGTATTGTCATAACAAAGAAATATCACACACTCACTCAGTGAGAAACAATGTCCATGACATGTGTCACAATTCATGGCAGGGCCACTAACATTGCATGTCAAGGCAGATTGCTTTCTAATGTATTTTTGGCCTCGGAGTTTCACTCCACTCGACTGAACCTTTGACATTTGCAGAAAAGTAGATCCGCTCAGCTCCCTTACCAGTAGGCCTACCAACACATGCTCATATTTACTTAATAAAGAGGACCATGAATACGGATATTACAAATTAATGGAATTCCACGATGCATTTTCAGAGAGCTTTAATCTTATGCTTTAAATCTGAATTCAGAACAAAGCAAAATCAATATGAGCAAATCACATGGCATATAAAACAGAGTATCCTAATTATCTTTTCCACTTTAACACATCCAGACATATCTAGGTCATTTTTGATAAAGAAGAACAATGTATGCTTGAGGAATCAGAAGAGATGTGATGTAGAAGAACGTCTCATTAATACTAGTTAGCACTAGTGGAGTCTTGGCTTTCTTTTTCATAGTTTCCAACTGCACTCCTACACTTATTAAAGAAACATATTAAAGGCGCAGTCACCTTTACCTTTGCATAGGCGAAAAATACCCCACACCAACTACGCATCGGATTCAAGTTTGTTGAGCTTCTTCTAGCACGCAAATTCGCCAGGCTTACAGTACTAATATAAAGCTGCTTAGTTTGGAAGTAACCAAGTGGTGCTTCATACATCACTACTTTGACAAATTGACAACCTACTTAACCAATGA
Source organism: Chanodichthys erythropterus (assembly GCF_024489055.1). NCBI lineage: Eukaryota > Metazoa > Chordata > Actinopteri > Cypriniformes > Xenocyprididae > Chanodichthys > Chanodichthys erythropterus. Next base: position 29,792,517 of record NC_090241.1, read on the forward strand.
AATTTTGCCCAAGATTAGGTAATTTGACCGCACCTTACGTGTTGTGTTTTTATTATTAGGCAAAAAAAAAAAAAAAAGCAGCAATATAATCTTACTTCAAAGACACACAGTCTACGCAATGAACTACTATGTAAAATACCTAGTAAAATACTGTATATAGCATAGTTATCTTCTCAGTTGGACACAGATGCGCTGACACGAAAATGGATTTTGACAAGAAATGCATTTGGTCTCGAGGGGCATTTTTTAAAGTCAGCATGAAACAAGTTGTGATAGCCTTCTCTTTCCTATGGCCCTGTCTCAAATGGCACCCTAAATACTCACGGTCTTCCTAGGAGTCCGCACTTTTGTGACTTAATGGCGATTTGATTGTCCAGTAGAACAGCATTATTGAATGTGTTGACGTAATTTCCACTGAAACAGGAAGACAGGGCGGGACATATCAAACAGCTCCTCCCCTTTTTAAAAATAACCATAGCCAATATCGTTTTTTATCACAGCTCAGTAAAGCCGGGGGCTGCTTCCGAAAACTGGAAAATGCTGCCTTCTGAGGACACATTTCAAGGAAGTAAGGCATCAAGGCTCCTCGACCTGCTTCCCTTGGTGTTTTTACACGTAGCAAAGGCGAAAAAACGTTTTTTCACTGTCTTGTTTTCTCTCAGAACGATGATCTGAGTTACTATCACAATTATCGATGCAGCATTAATGACATACAATGGTGACATTTTTCACAATCATGACAGAAAACAAAATACTGCACTAAACTCAATAACGGAAAGGCTGCGCGATCCTGTCCTGTCAAGATGGCGGATAAACAAAGAAGTTACCCAGAACTCAATGCGGCGTGACGTCAGATTCGTATTCTCTATACACAAACTGAGCAGCAAACGCAACTTTCGGAGGGCATCTTTATTTTTCTAGCTCAGCTGTCACAGAATGGAAAGCACAGGATTGTGGGATATCAAAGGCAGCTAAGGATAGCTACATGCTTCCTTCAAAAATCGATCAGATGAAGGTATCTCATGAGACAGGAAGTGAAGCTAACATTGGATTCGGACATGCCTTCATGCCTTCCTACCTTGAAATGTGTCCTCAGAAGGCAGCATTTTCCAGTTTTCGGACGCAGCCGATTTTTGAAGGAAGCATAGATGTATCCTTAGCTGCCTTTGATATCCCACAATCCCGTGCTTTCCATTCTGTGACAGTTGAGCTAGAAAAATAAAGATGGCGTCCGAAACTTGCGTTTGCTGCTCAGTTTGTGTATAAATGTATGATTTTGATCAACATACAGCTATGGAAAAAATTAAGAGACCACTCCAAGTTCAGAAATCAATGTTAAGTGGTCTCTTAATTTTTTCCATAGCTGTATTTCAATTTTGATATCATTTCTATCGAGAAATTACTGCTGCAGTAATTAAATATTTGTTTAGTTCTCACCAAAGCTCGCGCTATATTGCTGTAGATCATTAAACTGTTACGCTGCCTCAGAAGTCTGTCCGAAATCAATTTAGTGAGGTGCCTTCATGCACAAACGCTGCCGTACAAGTCATTCTCTTATAAGATAGCGAGGCAGCAAGACAGCTACCTAGGTTTTCGGACGCAGCCGCAGTTTCGTCTCCGAAACTGTTTTGAGTTTTTCTCACTGTTTCTCCTCTGTATCGCTTTAAAATATAACATTCTGTAAATAACACCCTCCAACGAAAATGTAGAGTTCAAGCACAATAAACCGCCTTCAAGCAACACAAAGTAGTGGTGTTTTGTTCCTGAATTAACTTGTTTTTTGAACTAATCTGTTAAACAAATGATTCAATAAATCACTCATAAAGGCGGCTGGTGTTTGGGAGTGAATCGGTTCAATGTTTTATTTAATGATTAACTCAAAAACGCAGTCCTTTGTTGCCACCTAATGGCGTAAAATGTGAATAAGTTACACTGCTTGTGTAATGTGTTGCTAGCCTACATACCGGCGAAGACATGAAATTGGAAACTATGTAATTCTGAATAGCTACATTTTCAGATATGTAAGATACTGTAAAAGACTAATGTGTTGTTTTCCATGTATAGGTCATCAGAAACAGATGCCAGAAATAAGTTTTTCATCATTTAATTAAAGGGAAAATTCACACCTCCTTCAGAAAAACGAGACAGTGATTAATTGTTCAAAGGGGCTTGAGTCTCCTATTGCCTTTCTGTCAGTGAATAATTTGCAGTTTATTAGCAGCTTGTTTACATTTGTATTGCACAGAGCGGAAAAAAACGTACTCTCTACATAACACCAAGGGACGGACATTCTAAAATAGTTTTACAGCACAATTATTTTCTCTATAATTGGTTTACTTGGAAAAAAAAAAAAAAGCTGTCACATGTATACTTGGAAAAGTTGTCAAGCTGTTGCCACACAAAGAAATCTTGAGGTTCCTGTATCATATCCATGACAGTGAAATGATTACAAAGTATATTTGCTGAGGCCATTCTCCACTGCAAAGACAAAACTGTATAGTCAAATAAGGGTATATTTATAGTTATCACATGCAGCAACTTGAACCTTAAAGGTGCCCTAGAACTTTTTTTTAAAGATGTAATATAAGTCTAAGTTGTCCCCTGAATGTGTCTGTGAAGTTTCAGCTCAAAATACCCCATAGATTTTTCTAACTGCCTATTTTGGGGCATAATTAGAAATGAGCCGATTCAGGGTGTGTGGCCCTTTAAATCTGGTGCTCCACGCCCCAAGAGCTCGCGCTTGCTTTAAACAACATAAAAAAAGTTCAAACAGCTAATATAACCCTCAAAATGGATCTTTACAAAGTGTTCGTCATGCAGCATGTCTAATCGCGTAAGTACAGTGTTTATTTTGATGTTTACATTTGATTCTAAATGAGTTTGAGGCTACGCTCCGTGGCTAACGGCTAATGCTACACTGTTGGAGAGATTTATAAAGAATGAAGTTGTTTATGAATTATACAGACTGCAAGTGTTTAATAATGAAAACAGTGACGGCTCTTGTCTCCGTGAATACAGTAAGAAACGATGGAAACTTTAACCACATTTAACAGTACATTAGCAACATGCTAACAAAACATTTAGAAAGACAGTTTACAAATATCACTAAAAATATCATGTTGTCATGAATTATGTCAGTTATTATTGCTCCATCTGCCTCCAAGAAGGAGGAAACAATGGAGTTTGAGACTCACTGTATGTCATTTCCATTTACTGAACTCTTGTTATTTAACTATGCCAAGATAAATTCAATTTTTGAATCTAGGGCACCTTTAAGAGACATGTTTAAGTAGATACAAAGCTGGAACAACAGACACTTCAGTGTAATATCAAATAGACAAATCATACAGTGAATGAGATTCAGTATCTTACTAATGAAAAAAATGACTATGTGCTTAACTAAATCAAATGGACTTCATTTGTTAAAATTCCATTTGTTATCTTTGCCTTCTGTGGTACTTAAAATGAAATATTAATGAATTACAACCAATAATAACCCCTGTTACATTTTGGCCTTCAGAGAACCATAGAAACATTTCAGCTTTATCAGAGTATAAAAATCAACGTTACACTGAATAGAGTAAATGTAACTATAAACCTCAGTGCTCTCTGAGGGTTGGCCTTTACATTCCTATAGATATTAATATATAGTGATAATAAAAGACGTCTGCATAGCAGACAGTTTCTCTTATAACTGCTTATATATATATAAAAAAGCATCATTAAATGCTAAAGGCATGCATTTGTTTAAAAGGTCAAGTTATTATTAAGGAATTATTTGAGTAATATTTGAGATTATAAAAAAATAATTAAAAAAAATTTGCTTTCTAATCAATATGCAAAAATGCATTACAGAATACACATCATTTAAACACATCCACACCAAAACAAACTGATAATTCAGTCACCATGCAATGTTTAATTTATATGCTGAAATAAATTAACATCAGCAACAACAATAATTATAAGTGCATAGTTTATTAGGCACTATATGAACTCTGCACATTTATTAAGAGAGAAAAATTATGTAAAAGTCTGTTTGCATCCACAGGCCTAAATAAGGCATTACTATTAGATATGAAATGACAGCTCAGTGGTCACCTATCACCAAGGGAATTGCAGAAAAATGGGCTAATAATTTTCAGTATTCAACAGATGCCTACATTCATAATGAAGTGGCACCCTTTGTGGTTTCGAATAGTGTTGTTAGCTTATTGATTGTAATGTGTCTATTCAGGTATGTTCCAAGCTGCCATCAAATTACATATTTGACCTTCAGTGACAATGGCCTTAATTTACATTGCTTAGTAATAGACTTATTAAAAACCTTCCAAAATCCAATTTGGGAAGCAGTTTGCAGTTGCTGCATCATTAGTATTGAAATGCATGTAAAGACCCACCATCTGCTCAAAGTAGTTAAACCTTTGTCACACACAAATGTAAGACACGCTTCTCTCTCCAAATTATCATGGATAGGAACCTAACAGATAATATTTCTTTCTTTCTTTTTTTTGCACATTGCACAATGAATACTAATTCTCTGTTGGTTTCAGTCTCCATAGTCACAGGGTAAAATGCTGAAAGTTTAATCTCTGACTTACAAAAACGTATGCATTTGACATTCACCATTCAACAATGATGAATGATTCACAGTGCACTAAAAGCAGTGGGTCTAAGGTGTTGCAAGACTTTGGGGAAGATGTTATTTCTAACACATGCAATTGCACTGTCATTCAAAATTCACTAGTCCACTTCCTGTGTCTACAATATTAAGACATTCTCCATGAGTGAAGAGAGGCATATTGGCCATGACATAGAGACGGTTCAGATAAAATCAAGTTAATTAAGAATGCAAACACTATATGGTGTAGACTATATAAACTCTGTTTTGCTGTGTTCCTGGAATGCCAGGAAGAGAAAATTTAAGCGCACTTAAAAGACATTCAAGTCACACATCAGAGGATTTTCATTAGTCCACCAGAAGTTAAAGGTGCTAAAGAGGATGTTTTGTTTTATACATTTTTGCAATATTACTTGAAACTGTCTTTACTAACTGATAAAAGACTATTTATTAGGTGCACTGAAAGGAATAATATTAATATACATCATCCGTGCACGAGGTAGGGCCTTAAAAACATCAGCCAATCGTTTATGCGATCATCGCGTAAACGATTGGCTCTCTGGCTTGTCAATCACTGCCGTGACGTTCCTTGTGAGAGACGTGCGCGGCTGCGTGCTCCAGTAACTTTCCACAATCCACAGGTGCTGCATGCAATGTTTTTGTTCGTAGACAGGAGTAACAGCTGCAGATTATGAGTTACCTGCGGTGAGTCCGACATAATTAATCCACGAACACAACACAGCGAATGCCGGTGGTAAACACTCGTGTTCCAATACGAGTGTTTACGAGTTTTGGGAGGCGTTCCTTTGAAGGAGGGGTGTCGTTCTTACGCATGCGCTCATTTCAAAAACTCAGTAACAGTCTTTGGTTTCTCAGTCGACGAAAAAATCCTCTGTATCACCTTTAAGCAAAAAAAAAAAAAAAAAAAAAAAAAAAAAAAAAAAAATATATATATATATATATATATATATATATATATATATATATATATATATATATATATATATAGTAGTATAATTATTAATCGTTCATTTGACTAATTGTGCTTTGTTTATTCTGTCATATTTCTTTAAAGTTCAATATTGTACAATCACCACTGCCATCAAAATAATATAATATGGACAATTCATATTAAAACAATTAAATGTATTAATAAAACTACACGTATAGCAATTATATTCTATTTCTATTCATTCTATTTCCGTATTATTCAAATTCGCATTACAATTTTGCGTAATGAATTGGAATTTAAATGCATTCTCTAATCAGTTCAGAATGCCTCTGTCACTGTTATAGCGTCCCGTTGCCATAGAAACGACCTGCAGCTGCACTTGTGTGTGTATTAGCTAATCAGCTAACGAACGTAGGGGTTGTAATTAATAAGGCGCTCTAACAACGAACTGGCTAAATGACTAAATGAACCGAGAATTTTTTACACTGTTTTTCGTTCTCCTGGGTGAATGTGGTTAAAATATGTTTTGCGCTAGTCTGAGTTACCAGTATGAAGGCGACTGCTACAGGTTATTAGCTGATATATAACCGTCGTTGTGCTGCAGTGGTTATGAATCATCTTTTGTTCGTCTCGAAGAAGACAGAATAAAGCAACCTTCACATTTCAATCTTTGAATCATTTAGAAGCATGTTCAGGAACGATTATCAGGTACTGTGTGCACTGAACGCGGAACTGTAATTCTGTGCTGTATTCTGCAATACTTTTCATTGTGTGTGTGTGTGTAGGGTGGTCTCACTGTTGACATCTTCAGTGCACATGGAAAAGATCCTGTGGCAAAATGGAAACTATATGGCAGGAAACCTTCAATAACTAAAGTATGTATGTTTCAGTAATGACAGATTTTGCCATAGTAAAAAAGGGGAAATTTAATTTTTAACTGGTCATAGAAACTATATACATATATTTCAATATAAACTTCACCATCATCATATTTTGCTGTTTCTTCATAATAGTTTTATTGTAAATTTAGCTTAAAAGCCTATAATAGGCCATTTAATGAAGGCCTCCCATTTTGCAACTTACCTCATATAGTAATGGGGGCATGTTGTCACAAAGACAGCATGAGTTCAATAAAATATATCTTTCTTTCCTGGGGAATAATGGTGAAAATATTTTATTGCTTTTTTACTCTCTAAGGCATGTCTCTGTAAAGAAAATGGCCTTCAAAAAAAGAAAAGAAAAACCTTGGAATAATAACAAAAAAAACTCAGAAAAACAGTATTCACTGGAGTAAAAAAGGACATACATTCATAGAGACACAGCTTGCATTGCAGAATCTGCCCTGTAAATAATCTTTTGAATTGGAATGATGGGTCTCCTGAATTGGATGATAGTTATTATTTTACATTCTCATCAAACTGAAACATACCACAAGTAGCAGCAAAAAGAAGAACTAAACCAATACCATACCACTAGAGAATCCATCACAATCGCTTACTTTAAAACAACAGTATCAGTCCATGTATTGCTTTAATGGTATATATATACTGAGATATTGTGGGTACATATACTAACAAATAATACAGAGGAGGATTATTTGAAATATCTGTCTTATTATTGATGTTATCTTCTCTTTTTTTAACAGGTGTTTGATAAAGAAGTGAAGGGCTTTGTATACAGTCTCGAAGGCAGCAGTCAAACACACAAGATGCAGTTACCTAAGGATAGCAAGATGGCACGTAAGTGCTGTTAAATCTGAATAAATCAGAGTCAGAGCACTTATATTTCACGTTTTACATTTATAGCTAACGAATGGCTAGCTTTAGGGCTTAGATTAATTTTAAAGATGACTTTAGTATTCTATTATAGTAAGGCATTTTTTTTATGTCTACAAAGCCAGATTAATCAGAGTTAAACTGTATTCAAACATTCATAAAAATAAAAAAAAAACAGACAAAAGAGTTGAAAAACTACAAACCTCGCTGAAAATACAAATGCTTAAATAATATTGTTTGACCTTGGTTGAAAGTCTGAAAATTAAGCTTCTTCTTTCACTGACACTTTTTTTTTTTGGACATTTCAGCCTAGATCTGTTTCTTCACTTAAAGGTGCTCTAAGCGATCCTGGGTGGAGTAACTTCCTGTTGACGTTCGAAGTGTTGTCAAACAAAACAGAGGCTAGCTAGACCCTCCCTACTCCTCCCCCTCCCTTCCGTGCTTCCCGAAACAGTCATGAACGTGCATTTAAAATCATTCTTGTCAGTTATTGGCTGGAGCATGTTTATTATGTTAAGTGGTCCAGGCTGCACCATTTTGTTTTTATTGCCGTTTTCAGAGCTTGTGGCGACTACAGAGACCGCGTTTTTTTACAGTGTGTTCAGGGGACAGGCAGCTAGTGGATAGTGAGGAGATGTTTGCTGTATGTGACAAAAAATGTTTTGGCCTAAAAATGCATGACATCACTTAAAGCACCTTTAAGCATCTTGGCAACATTGCTTTCTCTTTGCCACGAAAAGATCAGTTTAATAATGCGGTGTTACAGTATTGTTAAATAGGATTGATTATCTTGTTGAATCACCAATTATATATGTCTCTTTGTGCGTATATCTATCATATCTTAAAATCTCATGTTTCTTGTTCCTATAGTTGGTCTGATTCAGAAGTTTCTGATTCTACAGGTCAACGTTCCTCTGGGAAAAGACTTTTCCACTGAGTTTCTGTAAGTGCAAGTGTTGCTTTTTTAAAATTCATTTAAAATTTAGTGTCATAGTTAACAGATTCATCCAACATCTATCTTCAAGCTACTGAAAACAATCTTGTTGTTGCACTGATATAATTTATAATTGAAATTCAGAGAAAGTGTAGAGGGTTTATTACTATGGAGAGTGAATTAATTCACACTTTCACGCATGCAGATACCACTCCTACACATCTTGTTCAAACACACGAGAAAATGATTAAAGATCTTTCCATCTGCTTTACAGAGCAATCTATTTAGTTAACTTTTCAACGCTGTCTTCTAGAGTGACTGATGAAGAGCACCTAAAGAGGAGACTCTACTTGTCGACCGTTCATAAAGAGCTGTCAGCAACCCCTTTACATGCGAGAATACCTCTAGCGTCCCTCATACGCAATACTGTAAGTCCTGAACAACATTATGCACTGCTGCATTCTTCACGACTGTCTGCAAATGAGTAGTTAGATCACAGACCACAAAAATGACCTGATAAATGTTCTGGAGCTAGTATGATAAGGTACTACTGTCTGTGTGCAGTGGTGTAATCTGTGTATCGATCTGGACTCCCTCACCACTGAGATTTTCAGAGGGAAGCGCTTCCTGTCTCTGGATGGCATCATCATCTCCGCCTGCTGTAAGCTCCGCCGCATCTTCACGATGAAGAATGAACCAGCAGACTGCATGGATGGAGGTTAGGGAAAAATGCATTCTGCACTTTACTTGATGTATACCATTTTGTAGCCTGCTTTTTAAAGGGGTCCTATTACGCTTTTTTACACTTTCAACATTTTTAGCGTGAAGTGTTGCTGTTTGAGCATGAAAAAGGTCTGAAAAGCACAAAGTCCACTCCAAAGGGAGCTATTCTTGATAAGTAAGCACTGAAAGCACCTCAATTGTAGCCTTGAGTTTTCTTTCAGAAACGTACACGTCACAGCATTCCTTATTTAAATAATTCCCGCCTAAGGTATCTGCAAAAAAGTGTTGAGGCCCAGTTTGAGTTGCGTTAGTAGTGTGTTGAAACTCACAGTTATGGTAAGGGGCGTGACATTTCCAAAACGCACTCGAAGCGGTTGACCAATCACAACACACTGGTCCAGCTGACCAATCAGAGCGCATTACGCTTTTCGGAAGGAGGGGCTTCATAGAGACAGGAAATCAAGCGTAGCATCAGTTCACGTCAGTCAAGCTCGCATCAGCTGACTCTCAGCTGATTCACGTCTACCTGTAGGAATATGACGCCTATCCCAACATCCCTATATATTGTCCATTTAGTGTTATTAGCAGCTTTATCGCATTGCTCAGAAGCTAATCAGACTCATTTATCTTTATTTATTTGCTACATTAAATTATTGTCATTAAGATCATTAATGATATAATACATTTATGTTGGTTCTGTTCTATTTATCCTAAGGGGGTTATCGCTGCACTCTTATCCATGCTGGGTTGCACGGATGGGTGGAGAGTTGTTGCCCAAAAAAAAGAGCCATATACCTCCAATCCAAGTGCTATGCTAATTGTCAGTCATCTTTGACAATAGTGGTCCTGACAGACCTAAACAGAGTGTTACTGACAGACTGGGAAGAGAGGTGCTGCAATAATGTAAAATATGTGAAAAATAATGTTGTTGTTTTTTTAAAAAAGAATCAAACATATCAAAATCAAGATTATGATATGTTTGAAAAATCAAACATATCATAATCAAACCTATTCTAGTAGATCCTAAATAAAATCAAGACGCTGAAAAAGGGCATAATAGGTCCCCTTTAAAATATATTGTGCAAGTGGCACTTTCCATGAATAGGATATACATTGGTGTCCCATTACTTTAATTAGAGCATCAGAGACACAAAATCTAATGTTAAATGTAATTTTTAGCTGTGTCCCACATTTTGATTGCAAACCTGATAACTGTTAAAAAAAATCCATAAAATTGTGCCTTCAGAAACTGAAATAAAATCAGTTTCTCCAGCATGTCAAAAAAAAAAAAAAAATATATATATATAAAATAAAAAAAATCTCATTCCATTTTCTCAAAGATTATATTATTGACTGCATTTGTCAAGGGTAGCCATTCAAATCTGTAGTTACAGTGAGGAAAATATCATATTTGTGACATTAATAAAAAAAAAGTATGACAAACATTTTTCTGGAATTTATGAGAAATACAGTACAGTCCAAAAGTTTGGAACCACTAAGATTTTTAATGTTTTTAAAAGAAGTTTCGTCTGCTCACCAAGGCTACATTTATTTATTTAAAAATACAGTAAAAAACAGTAATATTGTGAAATATTATCACAATTTAAAATAACTGTGTACTATTTAAATATATTTGACAAAGTAATTTATTCCTGTGATGCAAAGCTGAATTTTCAGCATCGTTACTCCAGTCTTCAGTGTCACATGATCCTTCAGAAATCATTCTAATATGCTGATCTGCTGCTCAATAAACATTTATGATTATTTTCAATGTTTAAAACAGTTGTGTACTTTTTTTTTCAGGATTCCTTGATGAATAGAAAGTTCAAAAGAACAGCATTTATCTGAAATACAAAGCTTCTGTAGCATTATACACTACCGTTCAAAAGTTTGGGGTCAGTAAGAATTTTTATTTTTATTTTTTTGAAAAGAAATTAAAGAAATTAATACTTTTATTCAGCAAGGATGCATTAAATCAATCAAAAGTGGCAGTAAAGACATTTATAATGTTACAAAAGATTAGATTTCAGATAAACACTGTTCTTTTGAACTTTCTATTCATCAAATAATCCTGAAAAAAAATATTGTACACAAATATTTTGTACAATTGTACACATTAAATGTTTCTTGAGCAGCAGATCAGCATATTAGAATGATTTCTGAAGGATCATGTGACACTGAAGACTGGAGTAATGATGCTGAAAATTAAGCTTTGCCATCACAGGAATAAATTACTTTGTCAAATATATTCAAATAGAAAACAGTTATTTTAAATTGTAATAATATTTCACAATACTACTGTTTTTACTGTATTTTAAATTAAATAAATGTAGCCTTGGTGAGCAGACGAAACTTTTTTTAAAAACATTAAAAATCTTAGTGGTTCCAAACTTTTGGACTGTACTGTACGTTTAGCATTAAAAAAAGGCAAACTAATCCCAAACTAGTTAGTCACTAGTAAATAATGGCTTAATGTAGGCTATATATAATTATATATATAATATACACACACATTTTTTGTTATATTAATATTTAATATTAATTATACAATCAATGTTAATAATGTTAAAATATTCATTCATATTTAGTTTTCACACCAAAACAAACAAACAAACAAACAAACAGTTGAACTGTATTCATATTCACAAAAATCACTGCAAAAACTGCAAACATCACAGAAAATACAAAATCTTAAATAATATATTGTTTGACCTTGGTTAAAAGTCTGAAAGTTAGCACCTCTTTTCACTGACCCATAAACAATTCATGTAACATGCCAAATGCTCAGCCTTATTTTTTTTCTTTACTTAAGCAGCATCTTTGCAACATTGCTTTCTCATTGCCTAAAAACATTTTACTTTTTGCATTATACTCAAGGTTTAGAAATAAGAAATGGTCCAAAAGAAGAGATTCCCAGAAACTGCCAGTTTCCTAGTGAAGTTCAGCATGTTATCCAGCTGGTGAATATGAAGACGCTGGGACAGACTGATTTAAAGGGTGGACCTGCAAATTCAGATACTGGTCAGTTCCACACGCAAATACTTCATCGTTCAATGTAATTCCTGTCTTTGCTTAGTTGCTATGCATTTCTTTTTCATAAAGTTTTGTGCTTTTCTCCTTTTCGTGGCTAAACAGAAGGTCAGTCCCCTCTGCAGAACTCTCCTGCTATTTGCTGTCTGTTAGTTTGCTGACAAGAGACACCTCTTGCCAAGAGAGCTCTAATCATCTCTCTTTAGTCACATACCTGTCCAGTCTGCCAGCCCAGTGAGACCTTCATAGCTGTTCTTACGGTTTTTATTTATCCAGACATCTGTTAGCCTCACATCACAGTGCCAGACTGCTGTCATCTCACCCTTAGATTCTAGAAAAAGACTCAAATAATACCTTAGCAAGACATTAATATAACAAAAGGTCAGTCTCTCACAAGAGGTGTTGTACTGTAATGAGATCATATAAAATGTTTCTACATATACACATATTGCATTAAAAGACAGTCTCTAGTTCTACATTAATCATTTTTCCCTGTTTCATCACCTAGCAACAACATATCAAAACACTGTGGGCCTTGTGTATGAAATCGTGTAGTCGTAGCTTACAGCTTTGGATCCTGAGCTGGCTGTTATGCCGAAATGACAAATGGCAGTATTTTGTGTTTTGTTGCCAGGTTGCCATGACCTTAACACTGCTTCTTTTTTGCAGCATTGCACTAAATAACAATTGAAAATATGCCAATTCCAAACCAACAGATGGCAAGGGCCTCACAATTACAAGGATTATGAATATGAAAGCAAAAGTATTGTCATAGAAAATGTTGTGATATTGTTAGTCTAAATACAAACAATATTACATTTATTTACAAACTGTTTTAATACATTGTCACATAGCAGATGTTAGAATACTTAATCTGGGTTGAAACAATCAACTTTTATAGAAATTTTGCTTTATTTATTGAAAGCTATGCAAGAACTTTAGATAAACAAGAACCATAGACATGTATTTTATTTTATTATGGTTTTATGGTTGATTTCTAGAAAACATATAAGGGGTAAAGCCTGACATATGGGGTAATAGTCAGAAATGGAAAAGTTTATTGAACCTTTAGACAAAATATTATATTTACATCAGGCTTTTATGGCCTACATAATATGATAAAGTGAGAATATGGAGCACATAATTCAGGAGGACAAAAAAAAAACACCTCAATTTTATATGCAATTTAATATTCAATTTGGTGCAGTTATTGATATTTATATGAGTTCTTATATGATTCTTCTTACAGTATAGAAGACTACTTAACATAAAATGCATATTAATATCAGTTGTCATTCTATATCTCTCAATAATATGTCTTAGTAAGATGATATTTAATTGCTTAGATTTATGATCATAGCTGTGTAGTTTTTATTTTGGGAGCAAAACATGTAATGCAATGCAATACAAATGATGCACTTGATGCAATTTAGAAGCCTTAGAAATTTGCCTTGGCTATAAGTATATCAGCTAGGATTTGGTAAATGTTTTGTGCATGTCTCTTTACTAGAAGAGACAGGTGGCATCAAGGCATCCATCACAAGGGGTCCTACACCCCGGGACTCCTCCCATATTGCTTTTGGGTCAAAAGTTATCGGACCTCCTCCGCTCACCGCCAGGAAGAGCAGCACATCTGTAAACAGGAAAGAAGAAAGATCTAAGTCTGAATTGAGCCTCAACATACCATCAGGCAAATACACATTCTTTTATTTTCTTGACACTTAATGTCTTGTATCTAGTGCAGTGAATGAAAATTTTAGTTCAAAGATTAGATTTTAGTACTGATACATGAGCTGATGTAGTCTGGGGAAAGCAATCATTTTTGTACTGTATTATGTTTCCAAATACAGGCCGAGCTGAAAATGTACAGCCACGACCACCACTTGAAAGGCCTTCTGTTGAGAGAATGGGCTCAAGGAGACCACAGCGAATCCAGAATGCAAGGAGAGAAAAATCAAACACGGGTGACTTTATTAAAGTATATTATATACCACCATTCAAATGTTTGGGGTTGTTGTGATTTTTTTATTTTTTTAAAAAATGTGTTTGAAAGAAGTCTCTTATGCTGCACCAAGGCTGATCAAATATAAAATAAAAACTGTAATATTGTGACATTTTATTTCAATTTAAAGTAACTGTTTTGTATTTTAAAATATTTTTTAAAATGTAATTTATTTCTGAGATGGCAAAGCTGAATTTTCAGCATCATTACTCCAGTTTTCAGTGTCACATGATCCTTCAGATATATTTTTTAATAAGCTGATTTAATTCTCAAGAAACATTTCTTATTATTATCAATCTTGAAAACCATGATACATTTTTTTCAGGATTCCTTTGATGAATAGAAAGTTCAAAATAACAGCATTTATTTGATATAGAAATTTTTGTAACATTATAAATGTTTTTAACATTATAATGTGTCCTTGCTGAATAAAAGTATGAATTTCTTTACAAAAATCGTACTGACCCCAAACTTTTGAACAGTATTGTTATATGTAATTGGTAATATGGTACGTCACTCAGCTTTAAGTAGGTTGATTTTGTATATACATTAAATACATTTTTGGGGACTTTAAAAATGTTGTTTAAAAGAGCACTTTCAGTACTGATATTTTGCATTTGGCAATCAAAATCAGCACTTGTTTTTTAGAAAATGTTAATCAGACAGATGATTTTGCCCCTAGAGATTCATGCCAAGAGTTCTCTTGAAATTAATTCCTTGTTGACTTTTGAAGTCTGCTGCTACTACAAAGTCATTGGATTTTATTTTAGTCTCATATGTACTCCCTAAGATAAAGAAGGTGGCAAAATTAGCCTGAACCCAGAGGGACCTGAGCTTCAAGGAAAAATTGCATTATCCTCACTTCAAACTCTGGGCCCTGACTTAACAGTCGAAGATAAATTAACCGATCCAATTCTACAAGGTGAGTAATTATGTTCCTTACACGTTATAGTGGGGATGCTTAATCTGAAGTAACTCATAACATAAAATGATACCTCATTTTAGGAGAGGTGCTCTGCTTTTTAAATTATTAATTTAATTGTTTAAGTGATCAGTTATTCTCTATATCAGTAAGCGCTGTTTCTGAACTCCCTGAAATGCTGCGATTGTAGTCTTAAGTTTTCTTGTGGAAATGTACACATAAAAAAGGGGGGTGAGGCCTGGTTGAGTTAGTTAGAAATGTGTTGAAACTTTTCTGGTACACGTTCAAAGTTGTTGACCAATCAAAACACAGTGGTCCAGCCGACCAATCAGAGAACACTGCTTTTTCGGAAGGAGGTGCTTCATAGAGACAGGATCTAAACGGAGGGTTACTGACAGACTGGGAAAAGAGGTGCTGCAACAATGTAAAATATGAGAAAAATAATGTGAAAAATTATGATTTTCATGATCAAATCATGATCAATGATTTTCACCTGATGGGTGATAAAATGGGTCAAATAAAATCCCACAGGCTAGGAGCCTGTAAACATCCACATAGCAATTAACCACCCAGAAAACCATAGCAACCAATTAGCAACACCCTAACAACCATCCAGAAAACCCTAGATACCACATTGTGATGCCCTGGCACCCACCCATAACACCCTAATATTGTGACTGCGATTTTTGCACAGGAAGGCATCATTAACAACTTCTTAAAGTTAGGGTAGGCAATTTCAGAGAGGCTAGCAATAGCAAGCTAGCTTTAAAAGCATAAGATCCCACCCTCCCTTCAGAGCGCTCTCCAAAGCCACGCCTCCTCCAAAACACATGAGAACACTTCTGTTGTTAATTGCTATCAGGACGTGAAGAGAAAGTTTCAAACAGTATAACAAAAAGTGTTAATGAAAAACATAGCGTTAATGTACAGATAATTGTAGTTTTACAATAATACAGTTTTAATTATAGAATAGTTTGTGAGCAATTTTCATCAATCTTAATGTAAATAAAACATGTATACAACTACAATATGTTTCTGAATCTAGATTTGTACGCACATCCTAATCTCTCACAACAGAGTTCAGCTCTTGTCTTGGAGTACCAAAGTCCTATCAAACTAAACATACCAAATGAGCGATTCTGGAAGCCGTCTTGATGCCAACACTGAGAACACAAGCAGTTGTTCCACGTTAACAATCCATTCCTGCGGAGTAGGTCTAACTCGAACTTCCCTTTAGCAGAGGAAAGAGAGTTCATTAGTGGTAATGGGACATTAAGTACACTGTGTAGGTCAGAAAGAAGTCTCTGGGGTTCAGGCAAGCTTGCACCGTGGGCAATTAGAAAAGGTGATTACAATATAAGCCTGTTCAAAAACGTGCCAGGAATCGAAATATGCAAAACCCCTCGGAATGGCAGGAGTGAAGGCAACTCTTGAGAGGTGCTCTGTGAGCGTGCATGCTTTAATTAGATGAAATGATACTCTGTGAAGAACTTAATAGAGCCTTTACATCACTTTATTTGACATGGCCATTATGTAGCCGTTTTCGTATTTCATCTTAATATGTAATGAGTTGTTTAGCTGACAACGTCTTTATGATCCGTGCATGTGAGCAAAACAAACAGAACAAAACACAGGCCACTCAAAACAACCCATTGGAGAGGAAATGACAAATGAGATCTCTGTATCTCAGTTGTTTCTCTTAGACAGCAATGAAAATAAATGGAGATAAAAATGGAAATGGCTAAAGTATCCAGCTTTAGCTGAGAAAAAGACCTAGTTGTAAGTAATAAGTCTTTGCTAGACCTTCAAAAGTGTCTTAAAGGGTTAGTTCACCCCAAAAGGAAAATTCTTTCATTAATTACCATCATGTCATTCCACACCTGTAAGACCTTTGTTCATCGTCGGAACAGAAATGGCTTAGTGAGGCCTGCATTGCCAGCAAGATAATTAACACTTTCAGATGCCCAGAAAGCTATTGAACATGTATTTAAAACAGTTCATGTGACCACAGTGGTTCAACCTTAATGTTATGAAGCGACGAGAATACTTTTTGTGTGCCAAAAATACAAAATAACAAAATAACTTTATTCAACAATATCTAGTGATGGGCGATTACAAAACACTGCTTCTTGAAGCTTCGAAGCTTTACAAATCTTTTGTTTCGAATCAGTGGTTCGGAGCCATGTGATTTCAGTAAACATGGCTTCATTGCATTATAAGCGTTTTTAAATTTCAATGGTTCACCACTGGGGGCCGTGACTTTGGCAGTTTGATACGCACTCCAAAACACTGATTCGACACAAAAGATTTGTAAAGCTTCAAAGCTTCATGAAGCAGTGTTTTGAAATCACCTATCACTAGATATTGTTGAATAAAGTCGTTATTTTGGTTTTTTTTTTGCTGCACAAGACGTATTCTCATCTTGTCGAAATATCCATTCAGTATAAACTCGATAGTTCAGTCTACAATACGAGGACACGCAATGCTAAAGTAAACAGTAAACAGCTATGTAAACAGGTCGCGTGCTGTTTATCCAATCAATGACATTGACACTGCAAATATGCAAATAAGAACGTTAACCCAGGGTTTAGGAATGTGCAGTGTGGAGCATCAGGTTATGAATACCCAAGATTAATTGTTAACCCCCGGGTAAATTATGGGAAGTGTGAAACGTGAAGCAAGATAACCCAGGATTCTGTTTTCGCAGGGTTTAGAATGACCCAGGGTTAACTAATTCAAGTGTGAAAAGCCCTAATATGTTTTTTGAAAAATCAAGCATGAAAACCAAGGCTTTGAAAAATGAAACAGCTGAGAATTCTTATGAGCTACAAAAGAGAAACGACTGAGCAATAAAAACATTTATTTGCTGTGATATTATGACATTGCATTCATCTAATTGTCCACACAACATTATGAGAAATGTAGTCATCAGTATGACCTTTGTATTTTTGTTGGATGATGATAGTCATTAGATGGGGTAATTTCAAGCGTAAAACAATTTGTTCGGCTTTCCAATGCCCTTTCTTTGTCCTTGTCTCTAGGTAGAAGAAAGTACAGCTCAGGTTCACAGTTCACAACTTCACAGTGGTTTAGTCAGACTTTTTGCTGCTGTGCATTTTGCTGAAGTAGATCAAAGCTCTGTACACTCACTCGGCAAATTCATCACTTGGTCTCTGCGGTGTCTTTTGCTCCCTGCTCTCTGGGTGTCTTCTCTTTAGTATGAGGGCATGCAGACCCCACAGGCGCACATTGCCCCGGCTGAATTATGATCTTACTGTACCATTGCTCCCTATCTACTAATGATGCTGTTTTTTGTCAGTGGGAAAGCCAGAAAGTCCCCCTCCCCCACTCCTCCCTATTCCTGAACACACACACACTGGCAAGTTAATGCTATTTTCTCTTTATTCTCTTAGGACTGAACATGTAAATTCCTGCCATCCGCATCTTTAAAATATTGTTTTAAAGCATCTCCCCCATTTACGTATATTTTAAGGCATAATTAAAGCATAATGCTGCAGTTATCGAATTCAGCACAAATGAAAGAGGTTGGACGTATCCTATAAATTCCTACTCGCTTGCAGTTGGCAAGCGTAGTAGAATTCATCTCAATCTTCAAGGTTTCTGGTTCTGCACTTATTTGCATATGCTCATTAAAATGAACGCAGACGAGGAACATGAGTGCCGGTATAAAAAATGAAAGATGAAACATTATGTTTAGTAATTAGATCTCCATTATTGATCTTTATAGAGACAGTAAGTCAGTGGGAAGAAAGAGGAACAAGTAGTAATTGTTTTCTCAATATTATTACCATCAGGCCATGTTTTCAATTGGCCTTTTTTATAGAAAGGGTGCACTTAAATAATAAACAAGCAAAATCTCTCTCCTCTCTCTTTCCTCTCTACTTTTATTGCAATAGAAAGTGGAGAGGAAAAAAAAAAATCTAGAAATTATATAAACACTCATTTTCAAGTTTGGGGTCAGTAAGCTTTTTAAAAATATCCTTCAGCAGCCATTAATCCTTCAGAAATCATTCTAATATGCTGATTTAATGCTCAAGAAACAATTCTTATCAGGGCTTGACATTTTTTGCTCACCAGCCACTTTGGCTAGTGGTTTTCCAAAGTTAATAGACACTCAGCACTTTCACTGGCCACAAATTTGACATCGATACCATGGGGGAAAACTGCCATATAGATATTTTTAATGCTATCTCATAATTTGGCAGCAGGTATATTAGGTCTGCTGTCACTTAAAGACCTGATGCACAGATCCATTATACTGTTACACATGCCTTTTTTTCTCAACTGTTTACGTTCACTTAAAACATAACTGACTGTGTTTACGTGAATACTCGCCATTATTTTATTTGTATTTGACTGTTGAGCCCAATAAACAGCGAAAAAGAACTCAATTTAGTACTGAGAGTTGGCTTTATGTGCACACACTTTGGGTGTGAGCGCAAAATCTGCAGGAATTAGTAAAATTATCATCTATTCTGTAGAAAATGAGTATTGGAAGCGTTTCAGATATTTCTATATTGATATGTATCGAAAAATCAATATTCTTTTACAACACTACTCTGCACTTAGTTTATTTCAGATGCCTTTTTAAAAGGCTACAATTGAAAAATTTAGCAAGCTAAAGAACAGCATTTGATGTTTTTATGACTTTTCTGTCACTTCTAATCAATTTAATGTGTCCTTGCTGAGTAAAATTTTTGAAAGGTATTGTATGCAGTTGTTCAAAAAGTATTGGGACAATTTTGGATGCTTAAGTCACACAAATATATGAATTTCAGTGCATTAAAGTTGTCACTTGAACAGACATTCATACATTTGTACATGTGGCCTAAGACCTGTAAATAAGTCAAATAAAGCCAGACAGAATGTCAGAACAAGACAAAATACCAATATATACAAAGTACAGCACATTTAAAATTGCAGCAAATGGTGATGTTACCTGTAAATCTTCCTGTCATATTTCTGCAGACTGTGCTTCTAGTGCAGATACATCTGGGTCAGCCTTCAAGCCTCCATGTGCTGCTTCACCTCCAGAGCATGTGCTGACTACAGATGATGCTGACCTTTGTGACACAGAAACCGAGCTCTCTCTCTGCGATGACGAAAACGAAGAAGAAGTCTTCACTTTCTCCTCATGCCCTCACTCAGCCAGACGAAATCAGGCTAGCAGCAACCCAGTTGAGGATTTGACCTTTGGCCTTAAAGGTCACAAGCTGGTAACAGAAGGAGAGCGCAAAGATGCACGTCTGGAGGATGATTTTGTCTGTAGTGAAAGTGAAGAGGTATGGACACATAGACAGCATACACAATTTAAAATGCAGAGACAATACATTTATGGCTTTGAAATTAATTGATTTAACAGGACTCGAGGCTTGCTTCTGACATACAATTAACAGGGTTCATGACATTCAGAAATTTGCTAAAAGAATTTGAGCATTCACTGTATTGGTTTATCAAGTGGCTAGCAGAGCTGCAAAACAGATAATTAGAGCTAAATTGTGTACAAAATAAGTATAAAATAAAGTAAGCTCTTGGTCTTGTCCTACTTTAGAATATTCTGCATATGAAATCACTAAGAAAAAATAAATAGTTTGTCAGATTTGGTCAGATGGTATTACTATTTCATGAGGAATATAAGTTGAGATTTTTTGCAGCCATTTAATTTATTATTAGACAGATAGATAGACAGACAGAGAAAGACAGACAGACCAGCGTTACGGGCAATTGGCAGAAAAACACCTTGGACATATAGCCAGTCCCAATTATACATTTTAATTCAATACATTATTATTTTATTTATTTAATGGAGGATGTTGAATATTTCCATCAAAATAAAATAAAATAAAATTAAATTAAATTTTGTTATTGTTACTCACCCTCATGTTGTTCCAAACCTGCAATTTATGGAACATAAAAGAAGATATTTGAAAATGTCCTTACAATTAAAATCCTTTTTAAGTGTGTGTATAAGATCATTTTAATTTTGTCAATCCTGTACACTTTTTCTGAGACACCCAAAGAAATAATAAATTCTTCCTTTAATGCTACAGATGCATGTAGTGTGTAGACATATGCAACAACAACATCAGAAACAATTCCCCAACTCCTTAACACATGTTGCCTGCATTGTTTTCTTTCCAAGATAATCTCAAGGACGTAAAATCTAGTGGAGTCATCTGTTAATGATACACACACAACTTAATTGTTCCCCCCAGGGTCCCTGCCACTCAGTTAAGTCCATGAAGAAAACCATCAGTTTTCTTCAGTTCAGTTCACTTCTGACAAGGTGCTCCTGGGTTCTGCGTCTATTGAGAGGAACATCATTCATTTATTTACAGTCTGTTTCGTCTCCTCTTGGGAAATCAGTCTCATCTTTGGCATACATATGTTCTGCTGCACTTAATTAGAGATTTTTGATTGATACTGCTGACAGATTTATTTGTTGTTTATTTCCCCTTCTGTCCTCACCCTTGATACATTTCCTTATCGTCTGATTTTTTTTTTTTTTTTTTGCCGTTTCTTTGTTTTTCATCTGCAAAAAGCAGATGTCTGCATTTGTCTTCTTGTTACTAATGGGAGTTGAAAAAACAAATAATGACTTGGTTGAATATTCTGAACATTATGTTTATGTTATACCTCTATAACTTGCACCTGTGTGATATTAAATCATTTTCACTGGAAGCAGAGGTGATTATATTCGCCTAATGACTTCCATTAATGCCACAGAGTTGTCATAAGATGATAGATGAAGCGGTAACATATTGAAATTCATCTGCAACAGATCTTAATAACCACTAAACACCCTGAGAACATTCACTTTCTTAGATAACCTGCCCAGCTTAAATAAATTCACTGCAAATAGATATAGGGCCGCACCAGACTGATGTGTGTTTACCGAATGTCAGCACTTCTCACAGCGTGAGGAGATGACACTTTTTTTATTTTTAATCCAAAAAAAAATAAAAAATTAAATTGCTGAAATATTAAAACCGGTCCCTCCAGGGGATAGGAAGATGGAAAGAAAGAAGACAAAAACTCTGGTTGATCTCATGGCTCGGCTGGCCGTGCCCTTTTAGTGAGGTTGTCATCATTAGTGTGAAGCTTGCTGTTTAAGACCATTAGTGTAGATCAAAGCCTCACTAGTTTAAAGACCTTATCTGTTCCAAAACAGAGCAGAGACAGACAACTTTCTGGGCACAGTGTCGCTCTGATTAATTACAGGTAACTCTGATGTTACTCCGCCCGCGCCAGACTGTCTCGCGTTGTGGCTATTAATGCGTTTCATCTGTGACAGCGTTGGCGTTCGTGGCTCTGAGATCCTTGCAAGAGATTTCATCATTCTCTTTATGACTCCATCACAAGTTTGTTGTTAAATTTAATATTTGTAGTTTTAGAGAGAAATTTGATTTATTAATGCCTTTCCTTCCTTGTGTTAATATCCCAGGCTGCAAGAAGATAACCGAGCGGATTTGCGTTATTAATCTCAATGTCATAATTAGTGATGCTTGCTAAGGGTGATGCTTAATTTTAAATTAAGCCTTAAGTATCAAAATTCAGTGCATAACTTTATGCTGCATATATGATTAATACCTTAAATTGTGTGGTTTGTTGAGGACAGGTTTGCTATTACATGATTTTTAATTGGGGGATGATAAAACCAGCAGAAAATCAACTTGTTCCAAACCTGTATGAGTTTCTTTCTTCTGCTGAACACAAAAGAAGATATTTTGAAGAATATGGGTAACCAAACAGCAGAAGGGCCCTATTGACTTCCATAGTATGGAGAAAAAAAAAAAAATTATATACAAACCCGATTCCAAAAAAGTTGGGACACGGTACAAATTGTGAATAAAAAAAGGAATGCAATAATTTATAAATATCATAAACTTCAACAAATGTTGAAAGGGAGACATTTTGAAATGTCATGCCAAATATTGGCTCATTTTGGATTTCATGAGAGCTACACATTCCAAAAAAGTTGGGACAGGTAGCAATAAGAGGCCGGAAAAGTTAAATGTACATATAAGGAACAGCTGGAGGACAATTTGCAACTTATTATGTCAATTGGCAACATGATTGGGTATAAAAAGAGCCTCTCAGAGTGGCAGTGTCTCTCAGAAGTCAAGATGGGCAGAGGATCACCAATTCCCCCAATGCTGCGGCGAAAAATAGTGGAGCAATATCAGAAAGGAGTTTCTCAGAGAAAAACTGCAAAGAGTTTGAAGTTATCATTTTCTACAGTGCATAATATCATCCAAAGATTCAGAGAATCTGGAACAATCTCTGTGTGTAAGGGTCAAGGCCGGAAAACCATACTGAATGCCTGTGATCTTCGGGCCCTTAGACGGCACTGCATCACATACAGGTATGATACTGTAATGGAAATCACAACATGGGCTCAGGAATACTTCCAGAAAACATTGTCGGTGAACACAATCCACCGTGCCATTCGCCGTTGCCGGCTAAAACTCTATAGGTCAAAAAAGAAGCCATATCTAAACATGATCCAGAAGCGCAGGCGTTTACTCTGGGCCAAGGCTCATTTAAAATGGACTGTGGCAAAGTGGAAAACTGTTCTGTGGTCAGACTAATCAAAATTTGAAGTTCTTTTTGGAAAACTGGGACGCCATGTCATCCGGACTAAAGAGGACAAGGACAAGTTGTTATCAGCCTGCTTCTCTGATGGTATGGGGTTGCATGAGTGCGTGTGGCATGGGCAGCTTACACATCTGGAAAGGCACCATCAATGCTGAAAGGTATATCCAAGTTCTAGAACAACATAATCTCCCATCCAGACATCGTCTCTTTCAGGGAAGACCTTGCATTTTCCAACATGACAATGCCAGACCACATACTGCATCAATTACAACATCATGGCTGCGTAGAAGAAGGTTCATGGTACTGAAATGGCTAACCTGCAGTCCAGATCTTTCACCCAGGGGCGGAGCCAAACATTGTAAACATTCGGGGCTTAGCCCAAATCTATGTTTGTCCAAAGACATTTTAACTTTCTATTAACAGCTTTACTGACATGAAAGGAGCTTTTGTGAGAACATTTTGTACATTTTAAGGTTAAATGCATCAATCTGGTGCACTCTGGAAACTCAAAATTAAGAGCTTCAACCCATGTACAGTGTGCAAATTGAACAAAGAAACAGCATTGACTTGTACCTGGACATTAAAAAGGGTTCAAACATCTTTTTTTACAATACTTTTGTACTCATTTCTTTTTAAAAGATAAATCCTTGAGCTTTTATTTTGATCATCACCAGCTGATCGTGTGCGCAAATGTGCGAGAGAGAGAAAGCGCGGCCGGTGTATGGTCGGATACTGTAGAAAAGCGGTATTGAACAGCTTAACGTATTTTAATAGAGAGATGTGTTAAGAAAAATTATATTTTGAGAGCACTGTTAAGAAACCTCTAACCTGAAATTCCTGCTTGCTGACTGTCTCGCACTCTTGCGGTTGACTGTGCTAGCTCCTCCCCTACCTGCTGCATATTCAACAGAGAGGAAGAAACGGAGTAGCCCATAGGCTACCGACAGCAAAGAAATGTATTCTATAGGCTAGATTATTTTTAAGGTCTATTTTTACAGGCTGTATGCAGTATATGCAAAGCCAAAGCGCAATGAAATAAAGCAACTTATGATTTCGGGGGTTTACATAGGCTATTGTCCAGTTTCATATTTTCTCAGTGACAGTCATTACATTCGGGGCTTGACTCAAAACATTCGGGGCTGAAGCCCCGGCAAAATCGGCTGGCGCCGCCCCTGCTTTCACCCATAGAAAACATTTGGCGCATCATAAAGAGGAAGATGCGACAAAGAAGACCTAAGACAGTTGAGCAACTAGAAGCCTGTATTAGACAATAATGGGACAACATTCCTGTTCCTAAACTTGAGCAACTTGAAACTTTTGAAATTTGAAACTTCCACATCATTGCATTCTGTTTTTATTCACAATTTGTACAGTGTCCCAACTTTTTTGGAATTGGGTTTGTATAACATACATTATTATTATTATTATTATTACTTTATTCAAAATATCTTCTTTTGCATTCAGCACAATAAAAGAAATTCATACAGGTTTGAAACAACTTGAGGGTGAGTAAATGATGACAGAATTTTCATTTTTGGGTGAACTATCCCTTTAAGGACCTTTCACACCAAGGATGATAACTTTAACAATAATGATAAAGATTTAGTTCCTAAAATAAAAGAATAGTAGAGTCCACACCACAACTGTAACGATAACGGCACAGAGAAACGATTTAGTTGGAATCACTTTCAGAAGATATTTTTCCAGCTGATGAACGATAAAAACATTGACAGCCAATCAGAATCAGCGTAGAAAAAGCAGAGCATTATCGGCCATTGGTGTGGACGGACACTAATATAGTCAATGTTATGGTTCTCTTTATAGTTATCGTTCTTTGTGTGGACGGGCCTTTAGAGCCAAAAAGCAACCTAGTAACCACCCAATCAACCGCATAGCCAAATAATACCTTAGCAACCTTGTAGCGATGAACTGGCAAGCACCCATACATCTAGCATCAGCCTTGACGCTTTCTTTTCTTCTGAAAATCTAGAAATGTAGTTATTTCATGCCAACTATTTCTTATAACAATCGCTTCTTTTTTTCTTTCACAGGATGAAATGCATACCGAGTTCCTCCATAGAAGTGCAGTCCATTCCATTACTGCTCCCTCACCACCTCCTTCAATACAGAAACACACAGTCTTATCCAAGTTCTCTTCTGAGCCAATTAAGACTCAGGCCTCCACAGTCCGGCATGTCTCTGAAGGACCAAAGAAGCATGAACCCATGCGAATAGCACCAACGCGCTGCCTCTCACCGAGTACCTCCAGACAAGGGAGCAGACTGGACCAGTCCCAGGCTGGCAGAGCACTGCCTGATGGACATACTAGTATATCTATCACCAGAGCATCAGTGCGAGAGATCTCAACAAACAATTCTGGGCTTCAAAAGGTGAGCCTCTTCACTTTGAAAGGATGAAAAAATTCTATTATCATTTCATTACATTTAATGTCTTTTTTTTTTTTTTTTTTTTTAATGGTCTTAGTGCTTTCCCCACACAAAAGTCAGCAGGGTCTGATAAAAATCTACACAAGCGTATATCTACACAAAAGACGACATTTTTTGTCTATACAATGAAAGTCAGTGGGGTCCAATGTTGTTTAGACTCCAACATTCTTCAAAATATCATCTTTTGTGCTCTGTAGAAGAAAGAAATTCATACAAATTTGGAACGACATTCATTGTTCGGCGAGGAACTGACAAAAAGTTGCAAGCATAATTTAGGTAAGGTAGAGAAATGGGCCCCAAAATAAAGCAACCACATGGGTTTTGTGGAGTGAACCCACACAAATCACATGGCCTGTTCATGTGGATGAAATGTTTTTTAACCGTAGCAAGCATGCAGGGTTAGAGGGGATCAAATCAAGCATATACTTCAGCTGAATTGGTGCACTCCAGCAGAGTGGCGTGTTTATGAGGGCCTCTGTTCTTATTGTAATTTCAGAACTGGTGTGGTTCTTATCTTCCCCAGAGGCTGGATATTTTAATCTGAATCCATTCAGATTGAGGGGAGTGGGTTGTGCCCTTGCATCTCTGATGCATTTGGAAATTGTATTGCAAATGGCTTGGACATAGTGTTCTTTTGTCTGATTTTTGAAGTATATTTTCAGGGGTTTTGAACTCTCTGAGGATTTTTTTTTTTTTTTTTTTTTTGCTCTGAGGTCGCTTTTTTTTTTTTTTAGCTCAGGGGTTAGGTTACAATAAAATGATTTTGAATCAGGTATTTGTCATATACAGAAATGAGACAATTGTTCACACAGACTCAAAACTTTGGTCTTGATCAGTGGGTCTCCAACAATATTGACGTATTTATGCACTAATGTAACTAATTGCAAACCCAATAAAATTAAGCTTCATGTACTGTATATATACAATCGATTAATACATTGCATTTTAATTTTCTGTTAAAGGGACAATTCACCTAAAAAGTGTTTTGTAAAAATTTACTCACCCTATATGTCATTCCAAACCTGTATGACACAGAAAAATAACACAAAAAGATGATATTTTGTAAAAATGTCTGTCCATACAATGAAAGTCAAAGGGGTATAATGTTGTTTTTGACTTCCTCTGTATGGACAAAAACAGTGTACATTCTTCAAAATGTCAGAATTTCAAAATGACGATAATCCTGAGAAAACCTCCATTTGCTCTCCATTTCATCTGATTGTTGCCTAGGTGAAACAACCAGGAAATCAAAGAGAACTCATTAGTGTTCTTACCTCTCTTAGAGGTTGGAAGATGTTTGTTAAAAAGAAACTAAAACTGGTCCAAACATTTAGCACAACTACTAGACTCTCACCGCAGGTCTGAAATGGTGATTAACGAAATGTTTTAAATGGAGTTTGGAATTACTGAAGATCATTACGGGTGCCCAATAACACTACTTCCCCCCCCATTTAAACATGGCACATATCTTTGATGCTGCTGAAGTTTGCTAAGCTTCTCTGGAAGGTCGCTCATAGATGCAGGTAGGACTTCATATAAGTGGATTTCTAAGCAGCAGGCAGCCATCCCTGCTGATGTCTTGGCCTTAATGGGGGTGCCAATTAGCTTGCAAGCTATGATTGATTGCTTGCTAATTAGCTATACCCAGTAACGATTTGTCTCCTTGCAAAGTGGCACTGATGAAGTAATGAGATTTTTGGGCTTTACAGGTGAGTGTCGATGGGAGAGTTCAACCTTTGGGCTCCAGCAGGTCTGATCTGAGTCGAGATGAAGAGGATGAGGAAGATGAGCTACGAATGTTGGCCAGTTTGAAGAGAGAGCAGGAGGAAGAAGGAGATGGAGACATGGGCAGCCCAGGCCTTAGTGCATCACAGGTAGGATAGTCATATTCATATATCACCCTAAAATGAATATTATAAATATAATTTTATATATATATATTATACATATTTGATCTATTTTTGTATTTTTAAATATTTAAAATATATATAAAATATTTTAATATACACATTACCAACATTTTAATATTAATATACACACTATTCAAAAGTTAAAAAACAAAAATTAATGCTTTTATTCAGTAAGGATGCATTACATTGATCAAAGGTGACAGTAAAAACATTTATAATGTTATAAAATATTTTTCTTTTGAACTTTATCAAAAAATCCTAGAACAAAATGTCACAAAAATATTGAGCAGCACAACTGTTTTCAACATAGATAATAAGAAGAAATATTTCTTGAGCACAAAATCAGCATTTTAGATGAGAACTTTTTGTGAATATAATTTAAATAACTATTATTATTATTATTTTATTACTCACAATATAGACCCCTGTCTTAATGGTCCTAAAAAATACTTTCTTCTGACTTTACCGATATGACACATCAAGTTTCCAGGTTTTGTGAGAATCAAATCATATATTAAAAACACAATACCAATAAATAAACACCATTTTATGTTCTGCTAGGTTCACCACTGCAACATAAGTCTGAGTGCAAGCAGCGATGACACCTCAACTTGGACTCAGTGTATTCCTTTGGTGGGCTTACAAACCACACACACATACACTATACTGACATTTACAGCAGTTATAATTACAGAAGCCAAACGCATTGCCACACTTGAGTACAGTGTGGGAAAGTTTAAATTACCCTTCATCATTAGGCTCCTCAGTTATACAGAGTGCTCTGTATGGATGAACTGTAGCTAGCGGGCAAATAACAGGGTGAATATTAAAAACTGGTTTTCTATAAAGAAGGGCAATCAAACAGTTTACATGTATATAGGCTAAAAAAAACACTAATTAGAGTGAAATAAACTCCCATGGCATTGCAATATCAGACCCCATCCATCAGTTGCTGATGTTGTCTTGATTAGAAAGATATGCTGCAACTGCTAATCATGCCTGGTGTGCCTGGTATTGAAAAATGGCAAATTAGTAAGACTGTAAGATTTTGAAAACATAGCAATACTGCCACCATCAGGCTAGAAGTACATGCACAACACTCAAGTGCTTCTCAACTGGTTTTGCTGCAGGACCCAGATTTTACATTAGACATCAAGTGGCGAAACAACATTGTAACATAATTTATCTTGCAGAAGTAAATGAAAATGTTCTTAAAATCAAACACCAAAATGAACCACTATGAACTGCATAGGCCCAACAATATGCAAAATTAGTAAGGTGAGATGCTGAATAGACAACTGACAGTTTTGTAAATGCATAAACAATAGCAGAAGTGTGATCCCCCAGCCTAACACATGGAACCTGCAACCCTATTTTGATTTAGGACCCACCGGTTGAGAACCACTGCTCCAAAATATAGAGGCTTAAATCATTATTTTACAGCAAGGAATGCAGTTATCCAGAACGTATTATATTTTCCTACTAGACTGGAGCTAGTAGTGCCCAGATATGGCACCTGAACCAGATTATAAATACACACTACATATTTTCTCTGTGGTTCACAGCCAGTGGATCAAGGCCAGCATTATCAGAAAGAAATGAACCCTCTTCTTCACTCTAATCCCAGGTAAGAGAAAAATACAGTACTTTTAGCTTCTCTAAGCCTGTAAGGTACTGTATAACTCTAAGCCATTATTCTAAGCTTGTCAATATCTTAAGTGTTGAGGCTCAGTTGTGAATGAGTAATTTCAGAACATTATCGTGCAAGTTCATAAGAGAACTCTTGTCAGCCCTCAGGCTCATGCAAATTCAACATTTTGGACTTCTGAAAAGCGGTAAAAAAAATGTGATAGAAAAATGTGGTTGATTTTTGGGGCACTGAATATTTTGATGTTTCCATTGACAGTTTTATCCAGTGGTTCCAGGGTACTAAAAAAAAACTTTTGAACATCAAAGCATAAAAAAGAAAGCAGGTGGTGTGCTCCACAAAATTTTATGCCAGTCTTCAAAAGATTTGGCTGCCATTCATTACATGATGAAACTGCCAGACTATTTACATAATGGAGCACTGCAACTTTTGTCAAAAATCTCCTCATTCTGGAGAGAAATATTATTATTAATGTTTAATGTTTTAATAATAAATGTTTTATTAAATTACAACTATTTTGTTTATAATAACATTAATTACAGCTATTTTTGTTTATAATAATAATTGTATTAATATTATTTTATATAATTGTATATAAATTTACATAATTTATTCTTATTGCTGTTGTGTAATTGTAATATTAATAATAACAAAAACAATAATTATTATTACTATTTGTATTATTATATTTTATCAATAATATTCTATGAACTATATATATATATGAACAAAAGTATCAAATAATAAACAATATATATATATATATATATATATATATATATATATATATATATATATATATATATATATATATATAGTTTTGTAGTAGTAATATATAAATAATAAATAAATAAGATAATGTAGAACCTTTTTGTAAGTGAATAAAAAAAAGAAAAAAAAATTATGTACACTCTATTTACAATCCCACAGCATAACTATGGCTAGTTTCCTACGCAAAACTTTTCCTGTCAAGGGAAGCTGCCCACACTGCCACGCCTCGGTGATTAATTAAGCATGGTTGTCAGGGACAATGAATAACCAGGAGTTATGCATGTGCTGAGAGGCTTGCATGTGTCACCTAGCTGTCACCGCTGCAGCAGAGCTCACTGGGAGGTCATCATCCACCTCCCTCCCATCTCACCAGGGAGCCTGTCCATCAACACCACATGGTGCCTTGAAAAGTGTCATGTAAATGAGAGAATATGAAAGAGAGAGACATGCAGAAGGGGGGGTCTTTCATTCACAGGAGGTAACCCGTTAGTGACAAGAGCAGGAATTTTGAAAATAGGCGTTGGTGTAGCTTCGTACAATGATTCCAAAAGCTTCAGTCTAATAAAACTATATATCATAGTGTATATATTTATAGATAATATAATTCAGTTTTAGTACTAGGATAGCTGCACATGCACCTTCAAGAGCTGTTTTATATGGTTTAACTCTCTTGTAGAGAATGGATGGATGTCCTTAGCCCTCCGATAGTTCATCCAAATCAACAGATGGCCGATGAAAAAGAAGACCACAGCAAGGTCTCAACCAGAGGTATGACACCAGAAAAATCCCCATCCTGGGCGCATATTCTTTGTTGCTAAAAATAAATCATGATCTAGATTTCACTTGGACAGAGAAGATACAGTGTGTGCTTGGGGACAATTACTTTCATGATTGATATTTCCTTCTTCATCTAAAACCCACAGTGATATTTCTTTGACAATACTAAAACTCCAGGGTCTTAAATTGCAATTGGAAGAAGAAGAGATTTCATCTAGAGTTCATACACTAACTACATGTGGTAAATTGTCGTTGATAGAACAAAGTTATTGAATGTTTTTTTGATGAAATGTATAAAGCAAAACAATTTTGAAACACAAAAAAAAATTGGAGAAATGGAAAGGGTGACAACTTCCATAATTTCCCTGTCTTTTTTTTGTGTGTCATTTTCCCCTCTATATGTAACTATATGCAACTCTTTTTTTCTCTCTCTCTATGCTATCCACAGGGTCTAATAAGGTACACGACAACAGTGGAGAGGAAGAGTTTCTCAATTTAATGTATGATCCTTGCCTCAACTGTTACTTTGATCCACAATCTGGGAAATATTATGAACTGCTCTGATCCCGAGATGAGAAACATGTTGATCAATACTGCCACTATGTATGGATTTAGTTCAAGCACTATACTGTCCTTCCTAACACGGATTTTAATTGGTGTACATTTTTTATGTAACTGTGTCTAATGTCAAATGTTTTTTAGTAATTAATTCACATTCAAGCATGTTTGAGCTCCTAACTGAAAAAGTTACATAACGTTTCTGTACGAAATAAACCATATGAATGAATCCATTTCAGTTTATTTTAGTTCTAACTTTTTATTCAAAATGTAAAACTAACTCAAATTGTACATTTTCTGTCTAATTCAATTCACAGGTTTTAAATTAATCTCGCTTTTTAATTAAAATCAACATAAAAGCGATCCTACTGTGTAATGTTGACGGAAGTCGAGTCGATCGCGTTGGTACACGATCGACCAATCACACGCCCGTTACTGCTTTACGTCATTTGACAGGTAGAATCTCTAGGAAGTAAACAACTATAATGGCGAGAAAGTGTTTAAAGTTAAGCCACTACTCAAATATGTTACTGAATTTAATTTTATATAGCGTTTTTTGGGAGCTCGTCTTCGCTTTTCCGTCATATCGCGAATCCAGACAGTCAGAAAGTTTGGAGAAATCCACCTCAGCACCAAATAATCAACAGGTTCGTTATCGACGTTCTTGCTTCTTCAGTCACTTCCCTATCAGTTTACATAGGCTACTAACGTTACATATATTTACTATCGCTGGTGTCTTGTTTCGCAGGTTATAAGACTTCATATAGGAGTGATCGCGTCTGTTGTGATCGTTATTGTCGCTGCAATAGCAGCTGCTTTCTTCATCATACGGAAATACTGCTGTCTGAAGAGGTATAGAGATATACACTGTGTGCTTTATGAGACAGTGCAACCTAACCTTTCAATCCTCTCACCAAAATATTTTGCAATAGTTTACACGAAAGATACGTGACAACTTAATTTAAACAAAATGTGCAACCTGGTATTTATTTATAATATTATGATTTTTTTTTCTTTTCTTTAGTAATGCAACATATAGATACTCAGAACTGCAACAAATGGAAGAGCAAAATGCAGCCAGAGAAGTAGAGGATGATTCAGATGAGGTTAGTATGTAAACAGTGGTTTATAAAGGCTTTCAAAATATGATACTTAATCACTTTTTATTCTTATGCTAGCTTTTCTTTCCACAGGACCTTTTGGACTGAATCATGTAGCACAATTTATTCTTCACATTTCTCTTCCTTTTTAATACTGTGACTTTATATGGCCAAAAGCATCACATGGGTCATTTAAAAACCACCAGGAGTTCCTGAAATATTTATCTCTGTTCCACCATTTTTCAGCACGGATACGTCCACCAACCGGTTAAATTTAGCTGGTTAAATTTGGCAGGATTTAAAGGCCAAGATCCCCTACATGAAAGAACTGGAGGGAAGGGGTTCAGAAATATTAAGATGCACATTCGAGATGAAAAATACTGATTTATTTTCAGGTCAATAACTTCTGTAAAGAGCTGTGGCGGTTGTTGGTTATGGTGCCCATCGTTTAAAACTTGGTCAGTACTTTTTAAATGCACTCCTTGAAGAATGTATTTAGTATTTTCTTGTACCAAAAGCCTGTTGAAATGATTGTTCCTCTTTATTTATTGTGTATGTGTGTGCCTGATCTTTGCTCGATCTTAAAACGGCTTCATGATCTCAGGGTTGTTCCCACTGGATACTGTGAACAGTGCAACTAATACCTGAGGCACACCTGTTCTAGTGTTTAACTATCAACTGTAATGATGCTGTAGCATTTCAGTGCCTTACTGAAATCTGTTACTGTACAATTTAACTGTGGTATCCGACTGAACAATAGTCTGCTTTTCTATGCTGGTAATGGTATTTACTAATGGCAGTGTTTGACTTTACCTGTATGTTAAGGTGATAGTGTTGATAAAGCAATGTTATGTGTGGTTCTTGATTTTGAAGTATTTTTAATGATTGAATTCCATATCTGTACATCTTTTAACCTAAGACTGAACTAGTTTCTTTTGAATTTAAGGCTGCAAATTTACCTTAAGGCACATTCTCTTGGGTCAGGTTTCACACACAATAGTCCTGTGTACTTTCAAACAGGTAACAACTGGAGAGATCGAGAGAGACATAATTTTGTGCTACCAAAAATTAGATTTAAAGGTAAAGAAAACGTTTTTGGATTATTTTGTGTGATTGTTTGTGTGTATAATTATGATATATTAATTGTGATATATTAATTTACAGATTGTGTGTATGTTCTCATAACAGTGGTGATCGTCTTAATATGGTGTTTCTTCATCAAATGGTCAAAACTCAAAGAAGCTGACAAACGATCATGTAATGTAGATGGTGACAGCTTGTGTCATGCATGACAGCTTGTTAATCCATAACATTATTATAACTAATAGATTACTGTTATATTTTAATTGGTCTAAAATTTGAGCCTTTATATTCCAGATGAAGTTAATGGTTTTGTGACAAACTGTGATAATCCAGGTAAAATAAATTTGTATGTATTTGAGGATGAGAGGTGCATGGGTGTTTGTAGAATTGCAGTACTGTATACATATATATGGTTTTTTTTTTTTCTTCCATGGAACTTGTTTTCAGTTCTTTGAGCAGGTCTGTTTAAGTCTCACTTTGATTGCTGTCCTCTGAAACACTGCCCTGCCAACCACTTCCCATTACACATTACAATTAACAATACAGTGTAAGTATGTTACATCATGTTGCTTATTCATGATAGACTAACAGCGTTAATGTAAGTTAAAATAATTTCATTAAAAAATGAAAATTCTGTCATCAGTTACTCACTCAAATGACTTAAACAAAAGTAGATATTTTAAAAAATGTTCATGCTGTTTGTCTTTACTTTGAAAGCTTACAGTGTTATAGCAGCTTACATATATATAAATAGTTTCAGTGAATACATTAATTCATCAATTGCTTTGTTCAGTGTGAAAACAATTACATTTAATCAGTTAAAAAGTACAAGTTGAACCAGCAAGATTCAGATAGTTAAAAATGTCTGAGATTATAACAAACTGGATTTGATGATAAATTATATAAAACTAGTTATTGTGTATTTAAAGCACATTCAGTTTATTAGTACTATTACAGAAATTTCTTTACTTGTTTCATTTATCCATGACTGACAAATATGCATCACATTAAGATGTATTAAGAGTGAGTAAATGACACAATGTTTATTTTAGGATGAAATAATTCAGGTAGTACTTATAGATGCTAAAAGAGCACAAATGTTCTTCTCTACAGAGTCAAGGGTGGCATCAGGAATAATGCAGGATGAGGGATAAACATTGTGATAGCAAACGGTTCGATTATTAAAAATAATTATGCAGGATTTTGCAAGAAATTTAATCTATTGAATCTAAATTTAATCTAACAAATTGGTCCTAAGGAATTACTTGCCTATCTAAAGACACTAAAGCCAGGAAATATAGTGCTTGTGGCTTCACACATGGACCCTACTCCAAAGTAAAAATCTGACAGCCTTCGCACACCATCAACATGATTAACTTGGGTTTTGAGTTGAATTATTCATACATGTCTCACTTCCACTGCCACCATTTCTCTTCCAGGCTGACTGATGAGATTAGAGATATATTCACTGCACTGGGCAGCACCGTGGTCAAATCCCTGAAGCCCAGAGATAGCTGGGTATTCGCCGGCACCTATGAAATGAAGAAAACTAGCCCTTTTGAAAAGGTTGGAACGTCTTGTTCCTTTAAGTGTAATTGTCTTCCTTTGTGCATCACCGTTAATGCGATTTTGATTGCTTTCTCAAACTGGGTAAGGAGTTATTTTCTGTGATAACTTAATTTCAGTCATGACAACTCTCGTAAATGGAATGTACATGGTCATGGCGGACTAGATCTGCTACACTGCTGCTGCAGAGCAGGTGTGACTCGCTTCTGCTAAATACTCAGAACATAAAATGAATGTAAACATGCTGCTGCTGCTAGAAAGAGGGAGACCCCCGTAGCAGGTCTAGGCAGGTGGTGCTGGGGAGGTGGAGGGCTAGAATATGAATTTGCATAGAGCGCAAAGTTGGTGTATTTTTTTCGGATGCCTCATGGTTAAAAAGAGAAGTAGTAAAGGATAGGTGAAATCGATTGGTCATTGAAACGACCAATCAGAATGCAAACAGAGTTTGAACTATTCATTTGTATTGAATCCAGAATCCCCTTAAAGGATTAGTTCACTTCAGAATTAAAATTTCCTGATAATTTACTCACCCCCATGTGATCCAAGATGTTTATGTCTTTCTTTCTTCAGTCGAAAAGAAATTACGTTTTTTCCAGGATTTTTCTCCATATAGTGGACTTCAGGGGTACAACTTGTTGAAGGTCCAGATTGCAGTTTCAATGCAGCTTCAAAGGACTCTACAATCTACAATCCCAGCCGGGGAATAAGGGTCTTGTCTAGCAAAATGATCTGTCATTTTCAAAAAAAAAAAATTGTATTCTTTTTTTTTTTACCACAAATGCTTGTCTTGTACTAGCTCTGCGATGCGCCACACATTACGCAATCATGATGGAAAAGTACCGATCCAGTGTCCATTACAAAAAAGGTGAAACAACAATGTCGGATGATTTTGAAGTTGGAGGAGAAAATTAGTTTTTCGCCTTACTGCAATTATATAATGCATAGCGCAGAGCAGCGCAACACAAGCATTTGTGGTTAAAAAGTATATACTTTTTTTTTTTTTTTTTTTAGAAAATGACTGATCGTTTCCCTAGACAAGACCCTTATTCGTCAGCTGGGATCGTGTAGAGCTGCAATGAAACTGCAATTTGGACATTCAGCCCATTGGTAACCGTTGAAGTCCACTATATGGAGAAAAATCCTGGAATGATTTACTCAAAATCCTTAATTTCTTTTCAACTGAAGAAAGAAAGACATAAACATCTTCGGTGACACGGGGGATTGAGTAAATTATAAGGAAATTTTAATTCTGAAGTGAACTAATCCTTTAACGTCTATTGTATTATTTTAGTAGCTATATTATACTATATTATACCATTGTAGTATTTAATACATATATTTAATAAGTTGTAATTTTGTTATGTGCTTTTGTCATTTTTTATATTTCTATTTAGTTTTATTTTAGTACTTCAACTTCAACCTATTTCAGTTAGTTTCTAAGTCAACATTTCTGTTTTAGTTTTTAACATTTCATTTAAATTAAGTTTTTCATCTAATATTTATATTTTATTTCAGCTTTATTTCCATAAATGAAAATGTTTAATAGTTCTACTTTTATTATTTTTGTTAATAATAACCACTGCTATTGTGCAAAACATTTAAATAGCTTGTTTCTCTGTTATGTTGAGTTGATTCAAAATGATATGAGGACAAACATGTATGGAGACTGGCCAGAGATGGGGGAGGTCATTGGCTGCTTTCCCTGAATGAGTCTGCCACATTAGCCAACCTTAGATCACCACACGTTTGGGACATTTGAAAATGGGACATTAACAACGGACTAGCTTTTTTGCTGTCTTCCCTCCCTAAATAAATAAAACTGAAGGAATAGTTTATTCTCATGTTTTTCCAAATCCATATGACTTCCTTCCATGGAACACAGAAGGATAACTTTTGCATATGTTCACACTGCTTTTTTCCAGACATTGAAAGAGCCATTTTCTGCCATGATGATCTTTTTTTTCTTTTTTTTTTTTTTCATACTGAATTCCTTCACATTGGTTCTTTTATATGAAGGTAACACTGTTGCTGTTGATATTAACAATGAGTGGAAAACGGGAAAGTGACATCAGTTTTAACACAATCCCTCTTTTTCACTCCCCCTCCCTCTGCTGGATTGTAGTACCAGTTAGGGCACTGTATGCACTCTGGGATTGCAAAAGTGTGCGTGCGTGTGTGTGTTTGGATTTGCTTGGAGGGATGTACTTTCCCTCCTGCTTCTCCTCTTGCTCTGCATGAAGATAGCAGGTGGAATCCCGAAGAAATTGTTTCTGGAACAATCCCGAGGCAGTGAGTGCTCTGCACCTTTGGAATCATGGGAGTGACCCATGGAAAGAAAGTAAGGATATTTTAACCCATTTTGAAGAACTGGTCTGTTATGAGTGTAAGAACAATGTCATCTCGTCTAAAGATCTGACATGACTCAAACTCTAATAAGTGTTGACTGCAAATGGACAGTAGACAATGTTTAAGGCTTAAATTTGTGAAATGTATACAGTAAGTTGAGAATGTTTCTTTTGTTTGATTTTTCCTATTTGTGGGACTTCTAATCACAAGGTTTGAGCATGAGACAGTTAATCTAACCTAAAATACATGTATATAGGCTACTTAAAAGCGCACATTAAATACACTGAACGTTGTATGAGTTGTGTGCCTTAAGTTCATTTAGTTCAGTTCTTATGTGTGAAATCAAGAGGTACTTTTCCACTGTCGGGCCGAACGGTTCTTAGAATGGTAAAGAACGGTTCCAGTTGTGTTTAAACTTGAGTCTGGTATGACACGGCACGATTATAAACCGTTCTCGGCCCAGAATTCTGGGCATGGTTGTCGAATCGTGCTGGTAAAATCCATGAAGTGATGTCGCCAGTCAGGATTGGTCACTTGTCTGTTGCCTGGCTACCAGTTTCTCTAGCTGCATGGCTAAGCGCTCTATTTGAACGATGTTATCAAATTTATAATAAAATTACAAGAAATATCTGATCATCTTTCACCCAATAAGGAAAATTTCTGTCATTAATTACTCACCCTCATGTCGTTCCAAAACTGTAAGACCTTCGTTCATCTTTGGAACACAAATTAAGATATTTTTGAAGAAATCCGAGAGGTATTTGACTCAATTTAACCACCACTTTCAAGGTCCAGAAAGGTACTAAAGGCATTGTTAAAAACTGTCGACGTGACTGCAGTGGTTCAACCTTAATTTTATGAAGCCACAAGAATACTTTTTTGTGCACAAAAATATCGACTTTATTGTGTGTCATTCTCATACGCTTTTTACGTCCAGCGCTCATGTCAATAATGACTGTAATAAACTCATTATTTTTGTTTCATTTTTGCACACAAAAAGTATTCTTGTCGCTTGATAAAAGTAAGATTGAACCACTGCAGTTACGTGGACTATTTTAACAATGTCTTTAGTACCTTTCTGGACTTTGAAAGTGGTAGTCATATACCTCTCGGATTTCATCAAAAATATCTTAATTTGTGTTCCAAAGATGAACGAAGGTCTTACGGTTGTGGAACGACATGAGGGTGAGTAATAAATGACAGAATTTCATTTTTGGGTGAATTTAACCCTTTAATAGTTTTCATTAGCGATAATAATCCTGCACTATAGCAACTAAACCTGCATTCTTCTCAACTCCAGACATCTTAATCTGCATAACTTTCATGTGTTTTGACATTTCAGTGTAAAAAAGGCCTATATTTGGTTGCAGTCTATAACATTAACAATAACTGATTTACTTTCCTTTGGTGATTTAGTCCAAGGACTCCTCGTGACTTTCCTGACACGATCACATTCTAGACAGCAAACAGATTATGAAGGAAAATGGAGAGTTTGTTTGGCAGGGCCAGTAATGAGGTGGCTAAGTGCCAGCTGGTCCCAAAACCATTTTAGTCCAATATGATCAACCCAGCATGGTGTTAATGTGCACGCACACACACATACCCACAATGCCTCCCTTGTGTTAGTGCAAGTTTCTCTCAACACACAGGGCTATTGTCCTCTTCATCAACAGCTTTGGAGATTATTTTCGATCATTTAGATGGATAGACAAGGATGAGACAGTGCAATATCCACTTGGACATAGTAATAGTGATAGCATGGTTTTTTGGATACTAGTATGAAGGTAATACTGTGGTATTCTTTGAAATGCTTATATAAATATGTTAGTCGCACAGTGATATGGTATATATGGTACACTATACATCACTGTGAAAAGCAGCAGGAAATTGCAAAAGAATTGAAAGATTTTATTTCTGCATTTTGTCTTGTGGTTAAATATTATGACTAAATATAATATCCATATCTTCCCACAGGCAGATCATAACCATCAGAGTCATAATTCTGCCTGTGCTCAACCACTTATTGGACCTGGTGAATCAGGTTTTCTGTTTTTTATATTATTTGATGCAATAGTAAAAAATGTGATCAATAAGTCAACATGTTTAACCAATTTTAACTTAAGTTGTGTGATCCAACTAGACATAAAATAAATTGAAATTACTTGTACAGCTAAATTGAATTATGTTTTTTTTTTTTATTTTACACTGTGATGCTTTTCATCAATATTGCTCATTCTTTCTTGAACAACATATTAAACTTTGGTGAATCTGGTGCTACAGTCACGAGAGGAATCCTATTATTTTCCTAAGCAAATCAGCTTACGATTTTCACCTGCTAGATGATATTGGCTGTTTTATAATAGAAGGCTCTCTTTTGCTTTTCTCCCTCCATTAGATTTAATCTCTGATCTTGGATCAGTGATAGACCCTGATCAGACGTGGGCCAGAGAAGAGGATTTAGACCAGAGCAAGTTGCTTCCTGAGCAAACGGACAGCGGTTACTATGAGGAGCTCATCAGGCCCAAAAAGCTCCACAATCCCATCAAAGAGTCCAAGAGCCATCGGGAGCTCCAGCGAGAGCTGATTATTACACACAAAAGGTGCAAACTGACCCAGAATTTGAGTTGAAAGCATGTTCACATTTTGAAGCATGAACAAAAGCTTAGTTTCAGCCTTAATTTATCACCTGACCCAATTTCTAATCTCACTTCAAACATGTGCCCGCAGAGAGAATGCAGTTTATGTCTCCTTTGCATGTACATGTTCTGTCCAACAGATGGCAGTAAAGTCAAAGTTGTGCTTGCAGTTAAAGACACCATGAAATATTGCAGTATTATAAATGATATATCCATGCACATATATATATATTTTTAAATTCATGTGCCCTCATAATCCTTAATCAAAATAACCTCCCCTCCATCTCTTCTCTTGATGACATGTTTACTGCTGCGAGGGCGGGGCAACCTGTCACTCACATGACATCACAGCAATGGCAAACCACAACCATCCAATCAGTTCCTGATGGACAAAATCAAGTCCCGCCATACTTTTTTTCTTGTTTGAGAAGCCATTTCACTCAGATATGTCACAATAGAGTGCCTCAGGGATGACACATTTTTGTAGGCAAAACCCGGAAGCGAGTTAGCATTTTAGGACTTCCGGTTCCACGCCGTCAAGTCTATGGGTTTTTTGAATGGGTTTTTGCTAAATCGCCTGAAATACGTTCTGTGGTTAACAAAGCCTCTAAATACTTTCACGTTTTGATCTATGACATAAAACACACCAGTTATAACCCACTTGTGATTTTTTACTGTGTCTTAAAATCGGCGGTTGCTAACAAATTGCTAAAAGGGACTACTTCCTTTGGCGGGGACTTTAGACGTCATCATTAAAAACGGGACATTTGGACAGCATTTCTCATGAAAAAGTGGATAAGTATTAATAACAGCGCAGATCATGATCAGCGAGCATGTTTTTAAATAGAGTTGTTTTTTAGATACAGTTTGAGGACGCTTGGTGGTGACGACGTTGATCCGCGACCATGGTGTGCTGTAGTCCGTTTATAGCCTACTGTTAGCCTTTTATATCTGACGACTTTATTTAGGCTTCAAAATCTATAAATGTTGTGTTAACTTGTAAAGATTATCTTGATAGACAAAACGTGTAAGTGTCATAATAACCCTTTGTTAAACACAGAGCTTATTTTCTGCGATTTTTCAAAAGTCTATGGGAAAAATGCATAGGCTTTCAACCGAGGGAACCCGTGCGCCACTAACTTCCGGGTTGGCCTGCAAAAACGCGTCATCCCTGGGGCACTCTATAGGGAAAAAGAAGAAGAGATGTCACCACAAGAGAAAGGGGAAGTTACTTCGATTAAAAATCACAAGGGCACCTGAATAAAAAAAATGCGTGGATAAATAATTTAAAATAAATAATGCAATATTTAAAAAAAAAAAAAAAAAAATTGGCAATTTTCATGGTGACTTTAAGGGTGATGATCATTCCCTTTTCCACACAATTACAATGATTTAACTATTTCTATAAAGAGATATACAGTAACTCTATAATGAGATATCGTAACACTTATCCTATCTATCAGAGGAGCAGTGATGGAGGAGAAGCCAGAGTTACAGAGAGTTCTGGAAAAGAGAAATAGAGCTCAAGCTCTGAAACAAGACAGAAAGCAGGAAGAAGAAAAATCACCCCTGGAGCAGGAGTTACTGAAGAGGCAGATGAGGTTAGAGAAGGTAAAACCTGAAATAACACCCCTCAAATTAAACTGATATGAGTATTCATATACAGTATCAGTGTCTAATGGACAATATTGTTTAATTTATGCTAATAAGGCCATTAAATGCTAGGAAGAAATCCAAATGACACATAATATGCCCTAATTTTGCCCAGAACACATTGATATTTGGTCCTAAAGTTGTACTATGGATCATAATGTATACACCATGTACTATAACTTGCTACTGTATATATAGTAGTGGCCAAAGGTGATGTCTGGAGGTGAATAATTGTGTTTAATGACCCTACAAGTTCAATTTATCCATCAAAATATGAGGAAAATACTTTTATAAAATATAAAAATATTTTAAACATGACATAAGAACAAAATGCTAAACTTGGTTTAGGTATTTATCTAACAAAATTATTTTACAAAAAAAAGGCAAACTACAGGTACAGGTTTTATTTTACTATGCAAAGTAAAATAAAACTATTTAGAACTCTCTTTTTTTTTTTTTCGCCTGTTCATAATTTCTTTGTATGACAGCCTGGCGAAAAAATTATGTCCGTAAAATCTGGTATCATTGCATTATCACCGATAAAACAATTGCCTCCAAGCACAACTACTCAAGATGCTTCTTTAACACATTTTAATAATATTTGAATAAAGGGTGAAGATGTCAATTTTCCTAGGCCGGACATCACTTTTGGCCCCTACTGTATACCAACACCTCATTTAGAATTTATCTAATTCTTCTAAGATTGAGCGAGAGGCCGATGAGCAGAGAGAGAGGTCAAAGTGCGCACCTGAGTTCATTAGGGTCAAGGAGAGTCTGAAGAGGACATCGATCGCAAGTGCTGTGGAGAAAGAGCTGTAATCACACATCACCTACAACATCATAGATCTACATGAGTGTTGATGCTCCTCCAGCTGCTGATTTGACAGTTCTTGTTATAACTTGCGTTTGGATTTTGAATGAAATCAAAGAATGTGAAAAAACAATATTGAGGACAAGAAAGTTGAAAATGTTGGCTAAAGGCCCGTTCACACCAAGAATGATAACTATAACGATAACTATGACGATAATGATATTTGCGTCCACACCAACTAACGATAATGATCTGTTTATTCTAAGCTTACGCGCTGCTGTTTGCTGTTTCAAAGCGTGTACAACATGTTTTTGCTGTTCTTGTTACATTTATACAGCTTTAACCAGCAGCATGCTATGTGTCGAGTGAATAGCTAGTGTAATAGATGTAATCTAACAGTGAATTTAGCTGAGGAAGTGGAATAATGTCGAAACTAGCGCTGGATACCTGATATAACACTGTTTGCTAGCCTGACATGATCTCCTCGTTAATACTTCTCAACATTTATTCCGAGGGAATGGCCGATTGTTTTCCATACATCCATTTTCTTTAAAGTATCCTTGAAAAGAGGGTTTGACGTGTCAAATAGTGTTGTTTTTTTCTGGAACTCGACGATTAACTTCTCCGCAATGTCGTCTGCCATTTTAAATGCGCGAGCCCTTGAATTAGAATGGATTGGCTGTCAATGTTTTATCGATCAACAGCTGGAAAAAATCGTTCTAAAAAATGTATCCCAATGATATTGTTTCTCTATATCATTATCGTTAAAGCTGGTGTGTGGACAGTGCTATTCTCTTATATTTATAACGACTTTTTGGAACTATCTTTGTCGTTATCTTTATAGTTATCGTTCTTGGTGTGTGAATGGGCCTTTAATGATATGTCAGTGTTACAAAATGTTAAGCACTTACAATGGTCTATAAGATTTCATGTATTGCACCTTAATTGCTGATTAAGTGGTTGTCATTTGCACACGTAAGAACAGAATAGCTCCAAATATACTGGAATTGTATCTAGTGTTTTAGTAGAAATTATTATATCCTTTTATGCTTTTTAATAGAGTTCCTAACAAATCGTGGGTCATGTAATCCCACCAACACAATGCAATGTGAACAGAGAGCAATCCTGTCCACTTTTTCCACATGTCTTTTGTTGTTTAAATACGT
Organism: Chanodichthys erythropterus; assembly: GCF_024489055.1. Lineage (NCBI taxonomy): Eukaryota > Metazoa > Chordata > Actinopteri > Cypriniformes > Xenocyprididae > Chanodichthys > Chanodichthys erythropterus. The sequence continues at coordinate 29,836,567 of NC_090241.1, forward strand.
TTAAAAAAAATTGGTATGTTCAAATATGGTATACCTGTTTTTTTTATGTGCACATTAGGCTATAGCATGGATGTTCTACTACATTTAACACAATGGCACTATACAACCAGAGCAGAACACTGTATCCAATATTGATTTTCCATTTATAGCATAACAAATTAACTGGTATTGTCAATTGCAAATTTTAACATCTCTTTTTGTTGACTTAATATTTCATCAGACAAGAAAAGGTTACACAAAATTGGATTCAACTTGCAAAAATAATTTATCGCCAATATCACTGCATAATGCATATTTCTTTACAATTAAGCCTTTGTTGAATTATACTTTTTGTATAAGTGACTATAAGTGACTATTTTTCAAATCTTTTACCTAACTTGGTATTACTGGTATATATCTCAATATGCTATATTATCACCAAATATGGGATGTACTCTCTTCTTTCAGTTTGCATAGGTTTTGTATTTCTTGAAACTGATTGATTGTAGGCCTCATTGATCTGAGCAGTTCCAAAAAGAAACCTGTGCTAAGTAAAAGAAAACAAATTGATAAAAAGATTGAATCCAATATTTGGCAATAACATAGCATAACGAGAGATTTATACGAGAAATTTATCATTTTTGTAAGCCAGTCATTTTTAACCAGGAGCAAGTTGGGAAAAAACCCAAAAGTACAAAAAATATCAAAAGTATTTTGGAAAGTTGTTATACTCTGCCCGAGTACAGTCATTAAGTTTTAATCCAATGCTATTACATTAAAGTTAGGGTTGGTAGTATCAGAGAGGCTAACAATAGCAAGCTAGCTTTGAAAGCATAAGATCACACCCTCCCTTCAGAGTGCCCTCCAAAAAAGCCACGCCTCCTTGATGAACATGCACAGAGCCAGAGCAGAGTCTGCAAAGCGTCACAAGATGGTGTTAAATTACCTCATGTCTCAAACCACATAGCCTAACATTACAATAATAATTAACGCAAACAACTTAGAGTTCTTATTGACCACCTGACTGCTGCAGATTCATTTCGGCGTTGATAGTGTTGCCATAAAAAACACATAAATCCGAGTCTAAGGATGTGAACAGCTTCGAGTAGAAAGTCTCGGTTGCCATCACTTAATTATTGTAGTTACAACATGGCGTGAACTCAGCATAAGCTTGTTGTTTTGGTTCAGGAGGAACTGTAAAAGTTGGCTGCTGTTTGTTTGTGGTGCTCGGTGACTGTCTGTCTACAACTCTGCATGTCTGCATGAGCAGGGTGCGTTTCGGAACGAATGCAATGATTGGATGAACATTTTTTGGTCCTAAAAGCAGGAACACACCAAGCCGAATGGTCAGCCATCGGGCAGTCTTTGTTCGGCCTACTAAGTTTCCTCTTCTGCACACATATACATTATATATATATATATATATATATATATATATATATATATATATATATATATATTTCAACCAGTGTAACAAAAAGAGTTAATGAAAAACACGGCCTACCCTAGCTTTACTAGCATTTCAAGAAAAATATAATCTTCTCTGGGTTAAAACGACTGGAACGCAACATGACGGCTGCTTTCCACTCATATGATTATGACATCATAAAGCACATGATCTTGATCTCACGTGTAGCCTATGTTTTGGCTAACAACACAACATAGTTTTTTGTAAATATGTTTTGTACATTTTATAATAGTCTTTAAATAAAGAGATTTTGACATTTAATACAATTTGAGTAGTATCTGAAAGTACCCACCACAGTCTGCCTTTGCATAGCACTCTGATGTGAACTTTATTTGCATTGTACACAAAGATTTTACTGAACACACACAATGCATAGACAAGGAGTGTTTATTCATAACGTGCTACTACCTGTATATCTTTAAGGGTACAAATCATTGGCTCTTCATAACTCCATCGATAACACATGATGCATTGCATCTATACATTTGTAGCTTTTACAAAAAAGATATACAATATATGTATACATCATCTTCATGTATAATACACATACTGTATTTGTGTCTCCTCTACACTTCCTGAACTTTCATGTGAAAATATAATTTAAAAAAAAAAAGGTCTTAAGTGATCAAGGTAGGAATTATCTACCAAAAACCCAGGGTGTAGCTTTCTTTAGTACTTTTCAAAGCCAAAGTAATTCATAGATGACTTCTAAATGATATTTAATCAGCCCTTCTGAGGCAGTTTGCATAATTACCATAATTACTATAACTGATTGCTGAACTGCTCATTAGACTGATGCATTTTTATACTTATTAAATCACTTACAGCACTTGGGTTTTAAGCAGTTCTGTTCAGAGGTTTAAGAAGAACATGTCTCTAATATTAGGGTCCATTAGCAAAATAACTACAGTTTGGTCACACTTTATATTAGGTGTCCTTAACTACTATGTACCTGCATCAAATAATAAGTACAATATACTTATTGTGTTCATATTGTATTGCAAAACAGTTTTGCTGCTATTGAGGTGGGATATGGGTATGGTTAAGGACAGGTTTCCCGTATGGTTAGTTTGGTGGTATGGGTAGGTTTAAGGGTGGGTTAAGGTGTAAGGGATGGGTCAACAGTGTAATAATAGATGTATTTACATAAATTAATTACATGCAGGTATTTTTTGTAATATAAGTACAATGTAAAAACGTGTGTATAAAATTATTTAAATGTTAATACACAGTAGTAAAAGAAAGACACCTAATATAAAGTGGGACCCATTGTTTTTTTGTTTTTTTTATTATTGTTGGCTTCAAGTAAGTCATGTGCTCAAATTGGCATGTATATGATATACTGATGAACAAGAGGATAAATGTTCTTGCATTGTTTTTGTTTCAGTCCAGTTTGAAGGTAAGCCAAGTGATGAATTCTTAATATTTTTGTTTTAAAAACAGATAATTTATATATTTCACAAAGAAAAGAACAGATTAAGTCAAGTGTCAATATCTTCATCCCTCCGATTTCACAATGACATGACAGTAATAGTCTCATTTTGCATTTAGCAAAAGATATGAATATGTATATTTTATATTTTGATCATCGCTCTTGTAAACATATTTTTACGAGGTCATGCAAACATTAGACGTCTTCTGCACACGAGAACAGTGCAGATTATGGCCAGCGACCCAAACAAAAGAACCTTAACCAATCAGCTCACACAACATGCGCCGTGAAAAACCAATCATCATGGACAGATAAATCATTTTGGTTACAAACTTAATCAGTGTCACGAAAAAGAGTAGTTAATCCACAGCTGTTCCAAAACCTTCCAAGGCACCATCCTAATTTAAATATAATCTCATAAATCACTGATTTGAAGCAACAAATAGAGTCTGTGAAGCGCATACAAAACACAACTCGCAATTGATTGAAGTTTGACGCCAGCATGTTGCTAAGCTAACAGTGCAATACTTTTTAAAAAGCATAAATGCCTGTTCACTTCAAGAATAATAACTAAAAACATATTTTTAACGATAAACTATATTAGCATCCACAGTGGACAATATTGTTCTGTTTATTCTAAATGCACAATGCAGTTTTGTCATCTGCCTCTTTAAATGCTCAAGCTCTTTAAAGCATTGTGGATTCTGATTGGCTATTTTTATCATTCATCAGCTGGAAAAAAAATTATTCTGAAAGTGATTCCAATATTGTTTCTCTGTGCTGTTATTGATATAGTTGTGGTGTGGACTCTGTTATTCTTTTATATTTAGAGTGATTTTTAGAATCTTTATCATTATCGTCCTTGGCCATAAATGTAGATAGTTTTCGCAATATTGGGTAAAATAGTCAGTACCATCTAAGAGAAATATAAGAATGTTTTGCTAATATTCCCATTAAGTTATGAACACGTTATTTTGAGTGTTCTCAGAGCATTCAGTCTTTTTAAAAACGTTTTTTTTCTTGATTATATGAACGTTAGAGAAAATATTAAAGGTGATAAAGAGGATCTTTTCGTCGACTGAGAAACCAAAGACTGTTACTGAGTTTTTGAAATTAGCGCATGAGTAAGAACAACCCCCCCTCCTTTCGAGGGAATGCCTCCCAAAACTCTTGCACTCGTATTGGAAAACGAGTGTTTACCACCGGCATTCACTGTATCGTGTTAGTGGATTCATTATGTCGGACTCACCACAGGTAACTCATAATCTGCAGTTGTTACTCCTGTCTCCGGACAAAAACATTGCATGCGGCGCCTGTGGAGTGTGGAAAGTTACTGGAGCGCGCGGCCGCGCTCGTCTCTCACAAGGAACATCACGGCAGTGATTGACAAGCCAGTCGTTTACGCGATGATCGTGTAAACGACTGGCTGATGTTTTTAAGGCCCTACCTCGTGCACAGATGATGTATATTAATATTATTACTTGCAGTGCACCTAATAAATAGTCTTTTATCAGTTAGTAAAGACAGTTTCAGGTAATATTGCAAAAATGTATAAAACAAAACATCCTCTTTAGCACCTTTAAGGGAATGTTTTTTTCTATTTTATAATTGTGCAAGTATTATGGGAACGTTACTTTTAAATGTTCTCTGAATCATCTGAAAAACTATTAATAATGTTTAGGAAACATTAGATTAATGTCTAACTGAAATGTTTCAGAAAAATATTCCATGAATGACATAAAATAACATTTCTGTGCTAATGTTATTAAAGACTGATAACTTTAAATTAATATTTTATCAACGTTACTGGAAGAATCCATCATAACTTTAAAAGAATCTTGCCAGAATGCCCTGTTAGATGGATATTTTTATTGATACTTTTTGGTTTTTATTAAATATATTTACTGAACTTGTTGCACTGCGTTATGAGTTTGCCTTCTTTGCAAAGATTTTTTTGTCCAAAATGAGGTGTCTTAAAAGGCAGCATAATTTTGTAACAAGAGTGTGTATCTAATGCATCCTCGCTATGTTTTGAAATAGAGCTACAGACTACTTTTGCCCCATAAAGTCTAAAACTGGAAATTAAATCTGTAAAAAGCATCTGTATTGTGGCTCAAATCTTTTAACCCCATCACGATTAACCACTGTTCTGTCCACATGATTAATTTGAAGGTTTATACCCACAATGACATCATGTGATACTCCTGCAGTTTTGTACCACCAATTTGCACAACAGAGCCAGTCTGAACCAGATCACAAAATTAATGACATGGACATCTCTACCAAACAGACTTTTTAAAACAAAACCACTATGGATTAAGCCGTGAAAATATGGAAGCTTGTTTCCTCCACTGAATAATAAATAAAAAAACGTAACTGTAACTTTTTATCTCACAATTCTTACTTTTTTTCTCTCAGTTGTGACTTTACAAATCCCAATTGTGAGATATAAACTCGCACTTGCGAAAAAAAAAGTTTTGTGACTATTTTTTTGCAAGTTTATATTTCGCAATTTGGACTTTATAACTCGCAATTGCAAGTTTATATCTTGCAATTCTGACTTTTTTCTCACAATTGTGAGATAAAAAAAAAACTCGCAAATGCAAGTTATAAAGTCCGAATTGCGAAATATAAACTCGCACTTCTAACAAAAATAGTTGCAGTTCTAAGATATAAAATCACAAGACTCACAATTGCAAGTTTATATCTCCCAATTCTGACTTTTTTTTTTACAACTGACTTTATATCTCGCAATTCTGATGTTCTCGCAAAATTTCGCAAAATTTTTTCTTGCAAAATTGGGAGATGTAAACTCGCAATTGCGAGAAAAAAAGTTAGAATTGTGAGCTGACATTTTTTTTTTCAGAATTAGACTTTAGAACTATATATAGTTATAAAATCTAAGTATATATCTCACAATTCTGACTTTTTTTCATGCAATTATGCACATTTTCCCCCCAGAATTATGATATGTAAACTTGCAATTGTGAGAAAAAAAGTCTAAATTGTGAGATAAAAAGTTGCAATACCTTTTGTATTTTTTTTTTATTCCGTGGTGGAAACAAGCATCCATATGAAAATGTATCAGTGATGATATGACTTTATCTGGTTTCCTCATGATTTTATAGCCTGAGCAAGTGGGGCTTATTAAGACATTAATAATTATCAAGACATTGTATAACTAGTGGCTTTCCAAGAAAGTCCAAATTGCTACAGGGTACAGACCTGAATGTTTTCTTTAAAAAAAAAAAATATTTTTTTTAAATAATTAAACCTTACATAAATATACAACTTAAACACATTTTTTGTCTTTGGTTGGGGTACAGAAATATTAATCAGTCAAAATTAAATAATGGTTAAAATAGAGGAGTTACATATCTGTCAATGATATACCCAAGTCTGAATGTCTGGAACAATCACGCTCTCCTCTCATGTCCCACCAGCAGCACTAGTGCATGTTACCAGGAAAGCTCTGTGTTCCAGGTCAGACTGGAGCAGTAGACGTGCATGTGTGGGTTCCATTGGGTTCCTCAGAGTTCCGCTTCAGATCCTGCTGGTCGGTCGGCAGCAGTAAGCACAGCTTCTAAGACTATCCCGATCGGCACTGCCTCGACGGCCGTCCGCACTGGGGGAACCTAAACATAAAAGTTATGTGAAAATGACAGTCAAAAATGGCAGATTTTAAGACTTTTATTAATGCCCCGCAGGAACCCTGTACTACGATTGGGACGCAATAAGTCCTGCGTTATTTAGGATGGATTGTATGCGACTTTCATTTGAGAATGATCTCAAACTTACTGCTCTGCTCTTCCTCCTCTTCCTCCTCCTCCTGGTCGAGCTCTTTGGCAGGGAGGAGCAGGTGTCTGTGGTAGGGGCTGGTGCTGGTGATTTGGCTTGCCCCCTCTAGGCTGGTGCTCAGCTGCAGTCTCCGCATGTGTCTAACCACTGCTGTCGCATTGAAAGCTTGCTACAGGGACAAGAACAAGCAATAATGTGCCTCTAAAATATGTTTACAATCTTAGAACATTTATGTGAGATTAATGTGAGGACAAAAACTTCACTAAACATGATTTGTAGCAGCCTATAAAATTCATCATGTCTCATTTAATCAGTGTTTCCATCTCAGAAAGATGTCAATAAGACAGCTTGTAAACAATGTCACGTAATATTACATTTACCTCAGGAAAACCATTCAATGTCCATAGCTCGATAGTTAGCTACAAAAATTAACTCTAGTAGGGAGCAATATTTAATCCACCATATAATTGTTTATATTTCAAAAAACTAATTGGAAAAGAAACATTATTATGTCATTAAAAAGTTATTATTATAACTAGACGCACACACATGAAGCTGCTGCTCATAAAGCGTGTGAGTACTGAACGGAGTTCTTTTTGCCTTCTAATTGGTCTTGAATGATCAAATACACACACTTATGTGTCAAAATGCCTGTCTTTGCTAGTATCCTAGTAAACACAGTCTTAAATGAATGTAAACCGTTGAAATGCATGTGTATCAGTATATTGGATCCATGCATTCAGTTTTAAAGTGACAGCAGCCTAATAACAGCAGCCTGCTGTCTGTGTCATTGATGTTAATCAAACAACAAAAGACAGAAAAATCACTCACTGCTCTTGACTGAATCACTTTTGTAACTTTAATAAGAATATATGTATATTTAATTTACGCAGTGAAGACTATGCAGTGTTTTTGTATATTTAAGATTTTGGTCATATTGCCCACCCCTCATTCTAACAAAGACATTATTAGAAAAACTGCCTTATGTGCAATTTAAATGTTTGTATACAAACCTGTAATATTATGCACCAACTGATGGGACTGATGGGTATAATTTACATCATTAGTTGAGATTTTTTTTACCTTTAGAAAATGTACTATAACTGATATATATATATATATATATATATATATATATATATATATATATATATATATATATATATATCCAAATGAATCGATATCAAATTGAACTCAATCAAAATGCAAGCTTGTGAATCGAAATCAAATCAAATCATGAAATTGTGTCAATGTCCAGGCCTAATATATATTCTATATATAAAATATTCCAGTAAAAAAGCCCAGGTTTATAGCAAGTTATTCCTGACAAACCTAATTCGAAGAAATTCACCCAGATCTGTTGGGCTGGAAATGTAAAATGTGAAAAACTGCTGATGTGGTTGGATTCTCACCTTCCATTTACTTTTGGCAAAGTTTTTCTTGATCTGAGCACTGACAGACTCATGAATGTTCCTATCAAGAGCTGTGTCTCCAGAAATCCTTCAAAAGTAGAGATGGGTGTGGATTACTAAAGCAATTTTGGTCAAAAGAGGACCGATATAGTCAATACATGCAGAACACTTATTTTTAGGCAATCCTACCATGGGTGCTGTAAAGCCAGCTCACATGTGTATCTCCGAGATGGATCTTTCTCCATCAAGTGATTGATGAAATCCTTGGCTGGGACGGAATGTGATCGACAATATGTTGTCAAACAATATTCAAGCATCAAGTAAATAAAAATGGCCATAATAGAGCTCAACAGTAGTTTCAAGAAGTTCCTTCACTTTAGCTTCACTGTCTGCACTTCTATTGGTAGATGCTGCATCATGTCGCATTGCATGAAAACAAACTCAGCTCAACACTGTTGCATCACTAATGGTATTTTTACTTCTAAAAACCTAAAACCTAAACTTTTCTTTCACATCAGAGCATCTCAAGATAATGGTACTGAATTATGATTACAATTACATAGAACTACCTGAGTCAGAGATGTCGTCCCAATATGGAGAGTCAAACTCATACTCTGCTTTGAGAATCTGCTCAAACAGCTTGGCATCGTTTTCATCGTAAAATGGAGGGTAGCCACATAAGCTGCAAAAGACAAAGCTTTGTAATGAAGCTGACTGAAAATGTGCTTATTATTTGGCTATAAATAAATAAATATTGATTTAGACTTAAATATTAATTTTGTTGATTCATTATGCATATCTGACATCAAAATGGCATGGATGAATAAATAAATAAATAAGTAAATGAGGACTAACAAATGATACTAATAATTAAATAAATATATTCATAAATTTAAAAAAAAAATTGACCATAAATAAATGAATAAAATACAAACCCGATTCCAAAAAAGTTGTATAAATTGTGAATAAAATCAGAATGCAATGATGTGGAAGTTTCAAATTTCAATATTTTATTCAGAATACAACATAGATGACATATCAAATGTTTAAACTGAGAAAATGTAAAAAAAAAAATAGGGATAAAAAATAGGGAAAAATAAGTTGATTTTAAATTTCATGGCATCAACACATCTCTAAAAAGTTGGGACAAGGCCATGTTTACCACTGTGTGGCATCCCCTCTTCTTTTTATAACAGTCTGTAAACGTCTGGGGACTGAGGAGACAAGTTGCTCAAGTTTAGGAATAGGAATGTTGTCCCATTCTTGTCTAATACAGGCTTCTAGCTGCTCAACTGTCTTAGGTCTTCTTTGTTGCATCTTCCTCTTTATGATGCGCTAATTTTTTTCTATGGGTGAAAGATCTGGACTGCAGGTTGGCCGTTTCAGTACCCGGATCCTTCTTCTATGCAGCCATGATGTTGTAATTGATGCAGTATGTGGTCTGGCATTGTCATGTTGGAAAATGCAAGGTCTTCCCTGAAAGAGACGACGTCTGGATGGGAGCATATGTTGTTCTAGAACTTGGATATACCTTTCAGCATTGATGGTGCCTTTCCAGATGTGTAAGCTGCCCATGCCACACGCACTCATGCAACCCCATACCATCAGAGAAGCAGGCTTCTGAACTGAGCGCTGATAACAACTTGGGTTGTCCTTGTCCTCTTTAGTCCGGATGACATGGCGTCCCAGTTTTCCAAAAAGAACTTCAAATTTTGATTTGTCTGACCACAGAACAGTTTTCCACTTTGCCACAGTCCATTTTAAATGAGCCTTGGCCCAGAGAAAACACCTGTGCTTCTGGATCAGGTTTAGATATGGCTTCTTTTTTGACCTGTAGAGTTTTAGCTCTACGTCTAAGGGCCCGAAGATCACGGGCATCCAGTATGGTTACTGGATCAATCTCTTACGCACAGAGATTGTTCCAGATTCTCTGAATCTTTGGATGATATTATGCACTGTAGATGATGATAGCTTCAAACTCTTTGCAATTTTTCTCTGAGAAACTCCTTTCTGATATTGCTCCACTATTTCTCGCACAGCATTGAGGGAATTGGTGATCCTCTGCCCATCTTGACTTCTGAGAGACACTGACACTCTGAGAGGCTCTTTTTATACCCAATCATGTTGCCAATTGACCTAATAAGTTGCAAATTGGTCCTCCAGCTGTTCCTTATATGTACATTTAACTTTTCTGGCCTCTTATTGCTACCTGTCCCAACTTTTTTGGAATGTGTAGCTCTCATGAAATCCAAAATGAGCCAATATTTGGTATGACATTTCAAAATGTCTCACTTTCAACATTTGATATGTTATCGATATTCTATTGTGAATAAAATATAAGTTTATGAGATTTGTAAATTATTGCATTCCTTTTTTATGCACAATTTGTACAGTGTCCCAACTTTTTTGGAATCGGGTTTGTAAATATGTTGATTCGTTACAAATATCTGATTATAAAATGGAATCAATTAATAAACAAATAAATGAGGACTGACAATAAATAATTAAATAAATTACATAAATAAAATTCAATAAATAATTATAAAATTGACATAATTATATGAATAAACAAACACTTAAAAAAAATACTCAAGAAATACTTACAGAATATAAGAAATCACTCCTATGGACCAACAGTCTACAGCTTTACTGTATGGTTTTTGTGCCAAGACCTCTGGAGCTGAATGAAAGAGAGAGAGAGAGAGAGAGAGAGAGAGAGAGAGAGAGAGAGAGAGAGAGAGACGCTTTCAGTGTTCCTTTTGTCTGTTACGCTCACTTTCCTTTTGAGTTTTGTACAGAACGAGGGCAGCATCAAAAAGGCAGTTTAAAAATGTTAACACTTGACTGTGCAGCATTTCAAATGACTGAGAGCCTCTAAAAACAGACATATTACCTTGCTAAAGATAGTAAGATAAGATTGAAAAGGACAGAAAAAATAGCCCTCATTCATACCAACGTATCCAGGTGTCCCACAGGCAGTTGACATCACACTTCCCGAGTCCTCGATCTTAGACAGGCCAAAGTCGCTGATCATGATATTGGAGTCCTCCTCCATACTGTAGTACAACAGGTTCTCTGGCTGCACAGAAAGAGAATGAATTCATCTGTGCTGAACTTAATTTCCCTTGAATCATATTCAATCAAGTCATATCTTGCTACATTTAATGCACAGCCATCGGTTAACTTCTTTTCATAACGCTCCTAATCAGATATGACAAGCGACGAATCGCATATCTTCAATGTTAAATGTGCAATGAAAAGTACTGTTTAAAAGTTTAAGGGTCAATCATTTTTAAAAAGAAATTAATACTTTTATTCAGCAAGGAAGTGACAGTAAAGACTTTTATAATGTTACAAAACATTCTGTTTTAAATACATGCTTTTCTTTTAAGCTTTCTATTCAGGACTTGACATTAACTTTTTTTGCTCTCTAGCCACTGTGGCTAGTGGTTTTCTAAAGTTACTATTTTCACAATTTTGACATCTATCATGTAGATATTTTTATTATCATCTCATAATTTGCTGCTGTCACTTTAAGACCTATTTTGTGTGTGTATTTGACTGTTTATACACAATAAGCAGCGAAAAAGAACTCAGTTTAGTACTGAGAGGAGGCTTTATTTGTGCACAGCTTTGGCTGCAGGAATGAGTAAAATTATATGCGATACGCACAAAGCAAATCATGAAATTCAAGCCCTGTAACACCAACAATATTCATCCAGAGCAAATGAAACAAGCGAGTGAGGGGAGGCCGGTTTGTGTGTAGCTCATTTTTCAAGCACAGCTGGTATCGTGTATCTATTCTGTGGAAAATTAGTTTTGGAAGCGTTTCAGATATTTCAGAATCGATATGTATGGAAAAATCTATATTTTTGAAAACTACATTGCAAAAAATGTATCATGGTTTCCACTAAAATATTAAGCAGCACAACTGTTTTCAACACTGATAATAGTTCTGGAGAACCAAATAAGCATATTATAATGATTTCTGAAGGATCATGTGACACTGAATACTGGAGTAATGTAACATATTAAAATGGAAAACAGTTATTTAACAGTCAGACTCCAAATTTTTGAATGGTAGTGTAAATATTGTCATTTTTTTCTTAACTGGCAAACGTTTAAGAAATCTATATTAAAAATACAAAAGTTTTTATTTAAGAGATGGTAACTGAACACAACAATGTAGCGTATTACAGTTTAAAACACTTATTTTGGCATAATGTGTACTGTTTTGGTATACTATTTAGTAAAATTCGGCACTAAATGTGGTAAGAAATACAATACCGTTCTGAACACAGCCTATTTCTGTCAAGTTCTTTAGCATTAGCATTGCCTACTGTTAAAATCTCATTGGTCTGAACTTCTGTTCCACACAGCTGAATATTAAACATTAAATTCTTTCAAATTGGCAGTGATTTTGTCCCTTTGTGGCAGCATTTGGCTTCCAGCGAGGACAGAAAAAGTATTGCATGCTGAATAATTTGTCACATTACGCCTGGTTAGAAAGGCAGAGTGTGATTATAAGAAAAGAATATGTAAGCACTACCTTCAGGTCTCTGTGCACAATGCCCATATCATGCAGATACTTCACCGCATCTAAAATCTGACGAATGAGTTTGCTGGCATCTCTCTCTGTGTAGAAGCCCTTTTCAACAATCCTGTCAAAAAGCTCTCCCCCTGATACACTGTGAAGACCCACACAAACAAACTACAATTAGCACCTCCACTATAATGACATAAGCATCCAAGACACTGCGAACTAAACAAATACCAGTATCTTAGTAAAGAATGGCACTATGGTTGGTGTGATCTTGAGTGGGGAGACTGTAAACTCACAGTTGCATGACCAGATACAAATGTGACTGACTTTCGAAGATGTCTTCCAGTGAAACAATATTCTCATGTTTTATTCTGAAAAGAAAAAAAAACACAGCAATTAGCCGACAGTAAAATGGCTGAAGATCCTAAAATTATCCTAAAAAGATCCTAAAAGTGAGAATGGCAAAAGATGTTATTTACACTAAGTGCATAGCAATAAATGCTATTTAGACTAAGTTTAAGCAACTTCTATTTACACTAAGTGAAAATAGCATATTTTCTTAGTGATAGATGCTACACTGTAAATAATTATTTTCATGATTTATTTTTCTTTTGTCAAATCAACTTGGATAATTAATGTGGTTCAAATAACATAATATTTAGAGTTTTTGTTGATTAAACCAATCGCCTTCATTCTATTAACTCAAATTGTTAATTTAAATGAACTGAAAATTTTAAAGGTGCCATCGAATTGAAAATTGAATTTACCTCGGCATAGTTGAATAACAAGAGTTCAGTACATGTAAATGACATACAGTGAGTCTCAAACGCCATTGTTTCCTCCTTCTTATATAAATATCATTTGTTTAAAAGACCTCCGAAGAACAGGCGAATCTCAACATAACACCAACTGTTACATAACAGTCGGGGTGTACGCCCCCAATATTTGCATATGCCAGCTCATGATCGAGGCATTACACAAGGGCAGGACGTCTGGATCTGTGCACAGCTGAATCATCAGACTTGGTAAGCAAGCAAGAACAACAGCGAAAAATGGCAGATGGAGCAATTATAACTGACATGATCCATGATATCATGATATTTTTAGTGATATTTGTAAACTGTCTTTTTAAATGTTTCATTAGCATGTTGCTAATGTACTGTTAAGTGTGGTTAAAGTTACCATTTTTTACAGTTTTTATTACTGTATTCGCGGAGACAAGAGAGCCGTCGCTATTTTCATTTTTTAAACACTTGCAGTCTGTATAATTCATAAACACAACTTCATTCTTTATAAATCTCTCAACAGTGTAGCATTAGCCGTTAGCCACGGAGCACTATCAAACTCATTCAGAATCAAAAGTAAACATCCAAATAAATTCAATACTCACATAATCTGATGTATGCATGCAGCATGCATGACGAACACTTTGTAAAGATCCATTTTGAGGGTTATATTAGCTGTGTGAACTTTGTTTATGCAGTGATAGTGTGGAGACCTCGGGAGGGGGTGGAGAACCCGCGATTTAAAGGGGCCGCAGCATGAATAGACGCATTTCTTATTATGCCTCAAAATAGGCAGTTAAAAAAATTAATAAAAAAAAATCTATAGGGTATTTTGAGCTGCAACTTCACAGACACATTCAGGGGACACCTTAGACTTATATTACATCTTGTAAAAAAACTTTCACTGGCACCTTTAAGGCAACCAGGTAACTTACTTTTTTAAGTTAAACCGACAATTATTTTTATAGTGTATTTACACTAAGTACAAATAGCAACAGCTGCTATTTACACTATGTAAAAATAGCAGTATTGTCTTTGCAATAGGGGTAAATAGTAGTTAGATGCTATTTATACTTATAAATAGTGGCAGATTCTCTTTGCTCCTCAGTGTTGATATACATTAAACGATATGCAATAATAACATACAATGTAAATGATTATATTTATTAAAATTATTAAATGGATGCCGCCTTATTGGGACAATAAGGCCCTCCCTACACCTACCCCTAACCTTAACCGTTTATCACTTTATTATTACACACACGTTCGACCCTTAATTTCCACTTTTTAAAAAATATTTTCTTCATTTTTATTGAAAATAAATGCCTTTCCTATCTAATATGTGATGGAAAAAGGGAGTGAGTTCGGCAAAAGGCAGATTCGGGTCGCTATACTGTTGATGATCCAGCGGTTTTTTGTCTGGCCCGACCAGACGTCAGTGGGTGGAGTTAGTGTAAATAGCCTCTACCAACAAGGTGGGCTATTTGCACTTTGTTCACCCAAAAATGAAATTTCTGTAATTAAGTACTCACCTTCATATCGTTCCAAACCCATAAGATATATTTTTGATGAAATCCAAGAGTTTTTTTTTTTTATCCTCAATAGAAAGCAACGAAATTACCACATTCAAGGTCAAGAAAAGTAGTAAAAACATCGTTAAAATAGTCAACGTGACTACAGTGGTTCAACCTTAATGTTATGAAGCGACGATAATACTTTTTGTATGCAAAAACCAAACAAAAATATCTTTATTCAACAAATTCATCTCCCCCTATTCTCCTATGCTATTTTCTGTGCAGCACTTTCAGGTTCTACGTCAGAACGCTGACTCAGTATTGGCCGACACTGTTCATGTGAGCAGCATGACGCATGCATGTGATGCTGATGCAGGAGCCGGACAATAATGAGCAGGTGTTTGGATGTAAACATGGAAACCTGGTCAACTGTGTACGAGTCTGACAGGGTAGAGAAGAAATTGTTGAATAAAGTTTTTTGTTTTTGTTATTTTGGTTTTGTGCACAAATAGTATTCTCAGCGCTTCATAACATTAAGGTTGATCCACTGTAGTCATGTGGACTATTTTAACGATGTCTTTAATACCTTTCTGGACCTTGAATGACGGTAATTACGTTGCTTTCTATGGGGATAAAAAACCTTGGATTTCATCAAAAATATCTTAATTTGTGTTCCGAAGAGGAACGAAGGTCTTACAGGTGTGGAACGACATGAGAGTGAGTAATTAATGACAGAATTAAAATTTTTGGATGAACTAACCCTTTCATGTAAATAGACACTCTGATTATTTATTGCTCTAAAGATCTTTTTATGCTCTATTCATGATGGCTTTCCTTCCGTCTCCCCTATTTTTATTGCACTTTTGCAGTTTCTTTTATGAAGCTACACCGACCATACTCTAATCAGACATTTATAATATTCTGCTCCATCCCTATTTGACTTCCACTTCCGTTTGATTACAGTTTTTCACACCAATGGTGGAATTCTCTCTCTCTCTTTTAATTCTATTCGTATTCCTCCTCTTTGGTCCCTCTCCTTCACAATACTGCTGCTGGGGAACCTCCATACCATCTCAGCCTCTGTGTGTGCTGTTGCCCTGGCAACAGAGACACTAAAAATAGGACTATCTCCAGTACTCTTGACATTTCCGGTGCACACTTCTACAATTTCTAAAGCTATAGCACATTTTTATGGCACATATAGCGTTTACAAGAGCTTTTCTTTTCTCAAAGAGCAATCTGGCTCTTAAGAGGAAAAGGAAGAGACCTTTCAGCATCTTGACTGCCACTTATCCTTAACGCTACCTCACAAAGGGTCAAGTTCTCGGCAGCATCCGTCCTATATCTGCAGACAAATCATGACATGGTTTCGCTTGCTCTGAAACAGTGCTATCATCTGTTATTGGCCCCAAATACTATTGTAAAAGTACGCTACAGACTAAAGGTTTCCTCTGTTTGTCTTTCTTCATATGATAAATATATCCCATAGGGCTTTTGGATTCAAAATGAGAATCAATTAAAAATATTGATTTTTAAAGGGATAGTTCACCCAAAAATTTAAATTGTCATCATTTACTCACCCTCAAGTTGTTCCAAACCTATATGAGTTTGTTTCTTCTGCTGAGCACAAAAGAAGATATTTTGAAGAATATGGGTAAGCAAACAGTTGATGAACCCCACTGACTTCCATAGTATGGAAAAAGAAATACTATTGAAATCAGTGGGGCCCATCAATTGTTTGGTTACCAACATTTTTCAAAATATTTTCTTTTGTGTTCAACAGAAGAAACAAATTCATACAGGTTTGGAACAACTTGAGAATCAGTAAATGATGAGAGAATTCTCATTTTTGGGTGAACTATCCCTTTAAATCCCAAGAATCAATCTTTTAGTCTATGCTGTTTTCAGTTGATGAATGAACAAAACTTTGTAGCGTGCCTTCCATCTAATAAATCGCAATTCGCTTTGTGCTTTGTTACTTTTGATATGAAACATTCTGTCAATTTTCTTACGAAATTCAAACAATAAATACCATTTTGGCGCTTTTTAATGTTGCGTGACGGATCATATAACGCGTTCATTTCAAGCGAAGTGCACGTGAACTGATAATCACTTGCGCTTTATTACTGGTTACAGCATGTGAATGAACATCAGAAGGTATGTTGAAAGAAACAGTACAACTTACTGAAATCTGTGTAATCGCTCAAACAGTGTTTCAACCCATGGAAACACATCAATTAAATTGTAAACAATGTCACGTCATCATGTTACATTTACCTCAGAAAAGTCATTAAATGTCCAAAAACTCATTAGTCAGCTAGAAAAAAAGCATTTTGGTAAATATATGCACTATAATCCATATTCATTGTATTTCTTTACATGTACTTCAATATTTAATGTATGTTTGAATAAATTCATCATGTTTTTATGTCAGCCACCATTTAAATGTTTATATTTAAAAAAACAATTAGAAATTGTCAATAAAAAAATATTATTATAACGTTATTATTGTAAAAACCGTGTAATTTAAATGTAAGTATAGCCTACAAATCAGTTAATTGTTACATTTAATATTATTAATATTATAGTGATGTGTACAATGCTGTATAGTTTACAGCATTAGTTGAGAGATTTTTTATTTTTTTTGCCCTGTACTGTATACCTGATAGGCCCCAATTAATCGATATTGAATCAAATCGAATCGAATAGCAAGCTTGTGAATCTAATCAAATCATGAATTTATTTAAAAATTATGAATAATGAATTAACAGCTTAAAACAGCCTAAGGCTAAGATGGTTTTGCCAGTTTAGACTGTTTTTAATGCAGTAGTTCATGAGAGAGTCGGTTCTGACCTGTGTAACACAGCAATCTCATTCTCAATGCTGTTCTCCTTTCCCTCCAATGCTTTCTTAGGGATGCATTTAATGGCCACAAGTCGCTGAGTCTTCTTCTCCTCAGCCAGGAATACCTCAGAGAACGCCCCCCTGGAGAAAAGGAAAGATGGAGTTTGTGCTGTTAGACATTTAACTTTCCCCATTGGACCCTTAAGTTTTTTATACTTAAGGAGATAAATCAATATATCGGCCAGGGCTGCATTACCCAAAAGTAAATGAACCAGTGGTCTCTATGATCTACTTACGCTTACAATGCTTTTGATAAACACAGTTTAGGCTGATTAAACAACCAAATATTTGGCCGTTTCAAGATGACCAACTTCAGCCAATAACCATAATCGAATTCAAGTATTTTAAAAATATATACTTTTCATAATGGTAATTGTAAATATCAATTATATTAATTATACATACACAAATTGTAAATATTTATTGTAAATAAATTAGAAAAAACCTGCAATTATTATATGTGCTAAGTTTGCCACCAATATACGATATATATCTGGTGTTTAACAGAATGCTAGATTTTTTTAAAAGTTAGGAATAAAAACAGAAACAAAATGTCATAAAAAATACATAAGCTACCATTCAAATGTTTGGGTTCGGAAAAATATTTCAAATGTTTTTGAAAGAAGCCTCTTATGCTCACCAAGTATTTGTTTTATAAGCTTGATAACAACAGTAATATTGTGATTTATTACAATTTAAAATAACTGATTTCTATTTTATTTTTAATATTTTAAAATGTATTCCTTTGAAGCAAAGCTCAAGTAATGTATTATAAGTAATGATTTCAGCATCGTTACTCCAGTTTTCAGTGTAACATGATCCTTTAGAAATAATTTTAATATACTGATTTGCTGCTCAAGAAACATTTCTTATTTTAATCAGCGTTGAAAATAGTTTGTGGAAACTATAAAACATTTTTTTAATCTTTAATAAAATGTATTGAAAAAGAAATCTTTTGTAACATTATAAATGTCTTTACCGTCACTTTTGATCAATTTCATGCAACCTTGCAGAATAAAAGTATTAATTTCTTTAAAAAAATTAAAGAAAAAATTGACTGATGCTAACTTTTGAATGGTAAGCCTAGTGTAACTGAGCTCTAAAAGTTAAGGCACATATATTTTTCTAAATCATTGATGGAAAAAGCAGAGAAAGGGTGATTTTTACCCTTCAGCGGTAACTAAACCATGGCTGTTATTCAACACAACACAAAAGGGACGTAAACAGCACTGACACCTTTTTCCGAAGTTTTTTTTTTTTTTCGTTGTGTGTTGTTTGTGCAATAGAAATATTGTGAACAGCTGATATTTTATCAGGTCAGACTTGTCAGGTGGGGAAAGATGAAACAGTGAGCTGTAAGTCTGCAATCTCCAGAGGGACGCAGGTTGTGCCAGAAAAAGA
The DNA here is from genome assembly GCF_024489055.1 of Chanodichthys erythropterus. NCBI lineage: Eukaryota > Metazoa > Chordata > Actinopteri > Cypriniformes > Xenocyprididae > Chanodichthys > Chanodichthys erythropterus. The sequence continues at coordinate 29,855,803 of NC_090241.1, forward strand.
CAAACAGCACAATCTGTTTAATCATCCAAAGAATGTTTCCATGTGTTTAGGCATCTGGGTATGTTTTTTGTCCTATTTCAAGAATCCTTTTAGGTTTTTACTCTTAGATGCAGACAAAACACATTAAGTCTCATTCTCATCCTTAAACACAAAGCCTATGTGTTAAAACAAGCACTGTCATGTATAATCTAGCTGTCCCAAACACACACTCCCTAAACTGCCTTCTTAATCACAGAGGGAGCAATTAAACACAATTTGCCACTAAGGAAAAGAGAAATAAACAAGTCAGAGAATAAATGACATCAGAGGAAACTTCCACTTCCTCACGTCCACTGCTAAATTTCATATAGCTGTTAAATGCTAATTATGATTTCAAACATTTGATTAATATTTTTAGCTATGTCTCAAACCATTCAAAAATGACATATTCTAAATATGAATACAAATAAGTACACAGTGCCATATTATGCCCTTTTTCAAAGTCTTGATTTTGTTTTTGGAGTCTACGAGAATAGGTTTCCATGCTTGCATGTTCAAAGAACGTGTTTTTGTTACACTCTGTTCAGTTCCTGTCTCCCAGTTCCTCTAGTGTTCTCTGATTGGTCAGCTGGGCCAGTATGTTGTGATTGGTCAACTGGTAAAGTCATGCCCCTTAACAAAACAGTGAGTTTCAACACTACTAACACAACTTAACCAGGTTTCGCCCTTTTTTTTGCGTATGCCTTGGGTGGGATTTATTTAAATGGATGACACGTTCTTGAAACAAAACTTAAGACTACAATCAAAGAGTTTCAGGGAGTTCAGAAACAGTGCTTACTAATATAATGAATAACTCCCTTTGGAGTGACTTTGAGCTTTGTAACTTTGCAGACCTTTTTCATGCTCAAACAGCAATATTACACACTGAAGAAAGCTCTTTAAAAGTATAAGAATTACCTAAAACTAGAATACCACCTAGATCACCCTAGCAACTGCATAGCGATTCCCTTGGCAACCATGGTTTTACACGTCAATGTTTACATTCCATTACACCGTTTGCATTACATAAAATGTTTAAATATGGTACAACTGTGCTGAGAGACTCGACTTGAAAGCATTATTATTAGCCAAAAATATTAAAATATTACCAAATATTCATTTAAAACTCTTTCAAAATATGTGTAAAATATATATATTTTTAAAAAAAGGACAACAAATTGACATGCATTTTGGGAATGAAAGTAAAATTTGTCTGAATGAGAGGTCCCGGTCATTATGCATCATGTGTGCAATTTTCTGATTTTACAGTAGGCTACGGTTGCCAAAATACAGGGGGTGGGTCAACTTACCCACTGGCTCATCTTACCCCAATCTCAATTATTTAAAAAGATTTTTTGCATGTGTGCCTGTCTTATTGCTTTACCCTTTAAGAGAATGATTTCAATTAAAATGACTTTATGATATGTTGTTGTTGAGATAATAAAAATAAAATGGAAGACTCCAATGACCTGGAAGCCACACTAGTGAGTCATGGTCACAGCAGGGTTGTTTATTGAGAGAGAGCAGCTCATACAGCGCTGCAGCTGTCAACAAACTTTCTACTGGACTCGTATCACAGAGTTATCAAAGTGCCTTAAGTGGAAAGGGAGAGGGGGGCACAAAAAGGAGGTCGGGAAGAAAGAAAAAAGAAAAGAAAGAGAGAGCGTGTGAGAGGAAATGAAGAGAGCGAGAACTGTGCTGTTGCCGTGAGACATGGTGTAATTAAGGCCTCCCATGGTTTCCTGTGGGTAAAGGAGGAGGAAGATGGGAGAGAGAATGGAGATTAGGGAAATGATACAAGACAGCCAGTGTGGGTGTTTGGGTCTGTAAATAAGAAAATTGTTTCGTAGAGACATGTAGCTAATGCAATGCCTTACATATGTTACAAGGCCATTAATTTCCCAACAGCAGCTCTGTGCCCTAAAATAGATTTAAAAAATGCTCACGGTCTAAAGTGTTTCTTTAATGAAAACATTGACACTGAAAGGAAAATTACAAACATTCATATTTATAAGGGTTTTAATGTTTACATTACACTGTTTACACTACATACAGTACAATGTTTAAATATGGTAAAACAATGCTCTCTAACTGGCAATTAGATTAGCCAAAGATAATACATTTTACCTAATATTTATTTAAAACTTTCAAAAATATGTGTGAAACATGTATAATGAAGAACATAAAAAAAAAAAAAAAAAAAAAAAATTTAAATGCAAGGGCATTTTCTGAATGTATGGGCCCAGTCATTATGCATACAAATTTTTTGAAATCATAAAAAAAAAAAAAAAACAGTATTTAAATTAAAAATATTTTTGTTGATGCATTATTGTTACGTCCTATATCAATTTAAATGTTATACCTCTGCACCCCAAGTCCATCTTGGGGTCGTAACATTTATGGGGGCTCGTCCGGGATCTAAAATACCTATCCGGAGACATTGGGAAAAAATAGCCTATGTAGTTTGTGCTGGTGTGCTTGTGCTTGTTTTCAGCAGTGTTGTAGTGTAATGCATGGTATCGTACTGTCTTTGGTTAACATTAATAAATATTGCCTTGTTTGATTTACAGTCGTTTATTGATCACCCATCAAAAGAACAATACGATAACTTGCATTTATTGCTTTAATAACTATAGAATATAAGTCATTTAACTTATTTAATTAACAAGAACTTAAGATTCTCTTTCTGAACATTAATTTGTTAACAGGACCACAATACATATGCTTTTAGATTAGTTTAAGTGTGTTTGAATACATTCTTGCAGAATGTCTAGATGAGTTATTCTAGTAATATTGACACTGCATTTCATTTGCAATGTACTGCAGGGGTGCGTTTCCCATGTAATAACATAACTCGCTGCTTAACTACCATAGTACGATTGTCAGCATTGGTTTCAGGCAATGATTATAAATGTCAGGATCTAGGTGCAGCAACTCAAAATAAAAAGATACTCATGAACAGAACAATGTACAGAACATGAACAGAACAATGTAACAATATCTAACAGATATTGAAAACTTAAATACACAGACCAAACCAATCAATGCAATGAATACCAGGTGTGAACACTAATCAGACAATGAGTAACCAGGGAGACTAACCAGAAGTGGGAACAAGGAACAAAGAAAACAGATCAAAACCAATTCAGAGTAAAATTCAAACACAGAAAAAACAAGACAACAACGCATCGTTGAAGAAATCAACTAGCCACAACTGTTTCCCAAAACTGTATTGTCGCAAATATGTCGTTTTGCTATAAATTATGGACATGGCATCTGAGGACTAATTCTCATTTTTCTCAGTTATTTTGCTTTATTTCCAGATTCAATCTCAGGCTACATCCGAACTCTCTCGAGTAGGTACTTATTTTGAATAAGTAATTACTTCACAACCACTAAAAAAAGTATGCACACTCTTCAAAAACAGTGCTTTAAATCTCTTGACAAACTAAAAGACATAACATGACATTTTTATATATTTGAAATAAGATATTGCACTGAATGTCAGCTAGCTTATCTTGCTCAAGATAAAGATTTATTAAGTCAACATGCAAACAAGAAATATGCTTCTAACCACAAGTCGAAAGCTGTTCCAACCACACAATTTTGAGATATCGTTTGCAAATGTTCCTTTCGGGAAACACAGACTCGTTGAACTATGCTGATAACAATGGAACTTGTGACCAAAGTTGGCTTGCAATGCTTTTGGGAAATGCACCCCTGTGATATAATCTGTAAAGCAATAATCCAGTCATTCAAAGATTTAGTGCCGGAACACCAAACGTCTCTCATTATTATCCTAACCTCAGAAACAACTCAATTTTTTTTATGCTATTCTATTACGCTTTTGTCTTACATAATAAATTCCCAATTTAATTTATTAAAGTACATTTATTAAATACTCTTTGAATTATCTAAATTTATTTTTTTCCTCAGCAAAAAGAAAACGGAAAAAACTTGCCACTTAGAATCACGCAGACTCACTGCAACAAGCTGTGATTAATAATTAAACAAAAAAGCAGCATGAGTGGTCCTGTTTTCTTTTTTTATGGATATCTTTTAAAAGGCTAGTTTTTTAGGGGAGATTTTTTGCAATTTTAGATTCCCTTAGAAAGCCGTATAGATTTGGCTTTTACTACTGACTGAAAAAAACTCTGACATCATATCAACCTGATGAAACTTGCTAAATAAAACTGGCTTCCTGGTAAACTAAGCGTAGTTCTCCTTTCAAAACATCGTTCTCATTTTGTTTAGGAAGGTTGGGCATCAACAAAGGGACCTTCCACACAAAAACAACTTAGAAGTTTCATTCATCCTCCTTCTGTGACATAAACTTTCATCTAAAAATAAAATATCTCATCCTGTCACCATAGCAACCAGTCCCCTTTGACCTCTTATACCCATTTTGTAAATAAGATGAACAGCTGAGTTGAAAACAAAATGGTATCAAAGTATGAATGTTTGAATTCTGTAAGCTTTGAAAGATAAACCATACTCATTTTGTTCCCCGTTTTCAAAGGGCAACAACTAAACACCGCAACACTATCACAAACTGAAACACTAACCTCTTGTCTTACAAAAACATACCTTCTTCTTACAGAAACAACATAAACAAACTGTTATTTGCATATATTATTTAGCGCAATGGCTTAAGAACTTATTCATAACATGTCATAACATAGTACCACCCGTTCTTCATTATGTTAACAGACATGTACATTTGTATAAACTGTATAAATTACAATATGGAAAACAAGCAGACTGAATATAATGTTAGCACAACTCTTATCTCTTTTTATGGCTACTGCCAAACACATTAGATAAAGTATCTCAATATACTGTAGCAAATCTTACTCAGTTTGGTCAAATTAAAAAACTCTCTTTAACATTATATTTGTGTCCATCCAGGTACGCAGCTAGATAAGCCAAAGCAGATACAATTTCCCCAGAATAAATCAATTGACTTCACTCAAAGAATTCACGGATAAACCAATTCCATAATCTACTTTAGAAAAGAGGCTTTCCGTCAACATATACAGTTAAATCCTCTGAACAACGCCTTACTGGCAAACTAGTTAAAACCGCATCACGCTGTGAAAACAAAGCTGGGTTACAGATTTGCCTATGCAGAGAAACCGTTCCATTTTCTGTCTATAGTTGCATTAATGTGAGATTAATTGTGCAGAACAGACAAAAGAACACTTTTTGATTTATGACCATACTTTGTGTGGTCTAAGAGTCCAGAATGACAGAAATCTTTTGAGCCACCTTTCTAAAGATTAGCCTGGTAACATTTCCCACAACATACAGCTTCTACATTTGTATTGGTACAACATACATCAAGGAAGGTCTCCTTGAGGTTTTGGACTTTCCCATGATTTATCACTTTCTCTCTCTCTGTTTATTTCTGCTGATAGGGCAGACAGGTCCCAGCTGCAGCAATTTTGCCTACTACGCAGTCCACTATAGTTCATTCAGCTCTCTGTAGAATTTGTTGTTTGCCGACAAAAGAAAACAACCATGGCCTGTGGCTCTCAGCACAAAACTAAACTTGCTCATTGACATTGATAGTTCTATTGTACCACTAACTGCACTGCTCCAGTCCAATGCAGAATTTTCAGTACAGCTGTAGTCATAGAATTGACAAGTGGCATTTCCACAGACGTGTTCACTGGCCGTCTAGCTAGACTTATTGGCTGGCTTGGATAAAACTGTCTGCCAAATGTGTAAATATATAATGTACAGGAAGTACCGGGAGTCTGGGAGCACAGGTTTTTATCAGTTTGGCAAGAAACAATTCATGTTTGCAAGTTACAACAGGCTTCATTTATAAAAAGAATTTGTGTAAAATCATTCTGCCGTAAACTGTCACATTAAATTCAATGCACTTATTTATGTAACACTGTGTCTACACTAGAAGCGACCAATATCACATTGCTTAAGGCTGTCAGCACTGAAGGTGTCGAAGCTGCATGCATATCACCTCAAGGCTTGACTTCAGGAGCAGTAAAATGCCTTGTTTGTTTCCTACTTTTTTATCAGAAATACATTAAAAATGACTTTGTGTGGGCTATTTTATAACCACCTTTATTCATAATGCTAGAGTTGCATGGTTAGAAACAAAAGACTCGAATTAGTTTGAATTAGACAATCACAACCGTTGGGTTTCAAATTTAATTGATAAATATAAACCAACGGTTGGGTTTGTTCATATTTGACCCAAATGTGGGTTGAAACAAACCAACATTTTTAGAGTGTAGGCCAAAAACCCGACACATCATTAATATACACTAAAGGTTTGGGGTCAGAAGTCACTTATGCTCATCAAAGCTGCATTGATTTGATCAAAAATACAGTAAGAACAGTATTTTGTGAAATATTATTTCAATTTTAAATTTTTTTTTCAATTTTAATATCTTTTAAAATGTAATTTATTCATGTGCCAAAGCCAAATTTTCAGCATCATTACTTCAGTCTTTAGTGATCCTTCAAAAATCATTCTAATATGCTGATTTGAAGCTCAAGAAACATTTCTTTTTATTATTATTATTATTGTTTATTATGTTGAAAACAGATGTGCTGCTTAATATTTTTTTGTGGAAATCGTAATACATTTTTTCAGGATTCTCTGATAAATAAAACAGCATTTAAATGTAATAGAAATCATAAATTATACATCTTTACTGTTACTTTTGATTGTTTACTGTTACTTTTCATATGTCCTTGCTTGCAAAAAGTGTTGATTTCTTTCAAGAAAAATCAAAATTTTTGAATGGTAGTGTATAATGTTTACAATTTACAGTGACCAATTAATGATATTTGTAAATAAAGTTTTAAAAAAAGTCAAAGGACGCTTGTTTTCAGATTTAACCAATCCTAAATATCACATAAATATAAAAATAATTGCGGTTGGCCTCTTTATACGTCATTAAGATGGTCTCTTTCTATTGAAGTAGGTATTTCCTTGCCATAATAAGGTGCAAAGTGGTACAAACATTACGCTGATAGTCAGCATGAAACAAAAGTTGCGATAGTCTTTTCTACCCTTATCATGTGAGGATAGTACGGAGAGATGACTGACAGGACAACGTCGGAGGATTTGGTGTGCAACAGATCCTGAGCGTCACTGACAAATCATATCGCATGATAGCAAATTGGAAAGTAAAAAGCAAGCGCACATTCAAAAGTGACTTCAATACCCGCATGATAGTGGCTCTCTGATGCCCTCAAATTATATACAATATAATTACCCAACTATATCATTGTGAGAGAACGCAAAAGCATCGAAATATATTTTTTCCACCCATTTCATATTTTTTTTCCATCACCATGTCCCTTTAGGTTATTTTGATTAAAGATTACGAGGGTGCATGAATTTACCAAAATAAAGTAATGATGTGCACGGATAAATCATTTATAATAAATACTACAATATTCCATAAAAAATAAATATTTCATGGTGACTTTGCGGACTGAGATACTGGTACAACAATTGCTCCACACAGTGATGCTAAGAATGTATCTCTGGTGAATGTGTAGCATGCACAGCTCCAAACAAGGGGATTTAACATGAGGCTGGCCATGTGAACTCAAGCTGAAGTAAGCATGCCCAAATGATTATGTTATGCCATCTGAAATAGCAGTCATTCTGGCCGCAGGAGGGGAGAGACACTCATAACAACCCCCTGATGAATATTATATGCTTGTGTATGTGTCTGAGAATTCATCACAGCTAGCTCTACACTAGTGACTTTCCCCTCAGCAGTGCCTTTGAGGTTGGCGATGTGCTTCCCACCCAGTATTCGCCGTCCTGCTTCTCACGTGCTTCGTGAAAGAACTTGCGTGAATGTCACTAAGATCCGGCATGGCGGATCAGTCTGTCCATCTGTTTATCCCTCTCTCTGGCTCTCGTCCTCAGCCACGTCGCCCAAGATGCACCGAACGTGACAGTAAATGTACACACTACTCCCACGCACTCTGAGGTATAAATATATCTGAGGCATAAAAGGGCCAGTGCACTTAGGGTCGACGAACGCTCTCTTGTCCTCTACTGTGATTTGCTTCAGATGAATAATAGAAGCATTTCAAGGTCTCTCAATACATGACTTCAAAACAAACAGAAATTTTTGTAGTTGCTTTTGCAGGAAAGCACCCAAATGCGAGTGTAAATTTAACAAATTCCCAATATTGGCGGCTAATGAAAGCCCTGCTGAGTGCCACACTGAGGTGTCATTAATCACACCCAGCAAAGTGACAAAAAGAGGCAACCGCTCCAACAGAAAATGGATGAGTTCTGTTTCTGATGCCACTCAGTGCCAATATATTCTGAATATTGTTTTCATAATGCCAACATGACATATTGCTATTCTCAACTGACTAAAACAAATGAAGTAGAAGTCTTCTACAGAAGAAGAGCTACAGAAGAAGATTAGATATAGAAATACTTGTTGATACCATAGTTGCAGGTTGGAATGATTGCTATATAGCACTAAAACTGTGATTTCGTTTAATCAAGATGTCCTTTTATTAGATCTAATAGTGAAGTTATAAAATGAATCAAACCAGGATTCTTATCATTACCTAAAACATTTTTGTTAATTGAATTAAAATTGAAATAAAATATTTAAACAAAAGTAGAATTGTTGCCTTGGTATGGAGACATTTGCGAGAGAATGCAAAAGCATCGACATACTGTATATTCTTTTCCTCCCATCTCATATTTTTTTCCATAATGTCCCTTTAGGGGCTCCATACCTTTGCAACTAACTGAAAAAGCTTAAATTAAGCACTAAAATTACTAACTACTAAAATCAAACTTATTTTTTAAAAAAAGAAAAAACTAATAAAAATACTACAAATTAAACTAATATTAAAACTGAAAATATAAAAATAAAAGCTAATTCAAAATATTAATAAAACCTATAATAGTATATTAAAAATGCCAAAATAACATTGACTCCATTGCCAATTGCATCTAGGTTAATCAAACAAAGCTATATGTTTTTTTTTAATGGTCAATCAAGCAAATAATTTATTAAACACTCACGTCCCCAAGACCTCCTTGAAATCGTAATTTTCCTTGATATCAGTTGTCTTCTTTTTCCATCCATTTTCATCTTCTCCTAAAGGCATTGTATAGTTGATTTCCACTCAGGAACTAAAAAAAAAGAAAAGAAAAACAAGACAGAAGTAGAGGTCAATGAATAAGTCAGTGAATAAGAAAATGTATTAGTTCAATAGAAAATTAGACATAGACACAGAACAGAGAAAACAATGTGTTCAAAAAACCTGGATGTATTGTTTTTGATTTCATGCTATTATTAAATCTTACTGCAATAGTGTGGCATTGTTCAGGTGTGCATTACAACATCACACTGCCACTGACACCTGAATGTGTGAATGGAGTCATCACATGCTACTTGTCTCAATGCTGGGGAAGATATAGGCAAAACCAATAGTTTGTGGTTACATATAAGGCATTTTATTAAGCCTAAGTGTTTGCAGCGACTGCTTGTCATCTGTAAGCCACAGAGCAAAAAAATAATTGTTGGTTTAACCTAAAAAAGTAAGTTACCTGGTTGCCTTAAAGTTTTTAATTCATTGAAATTAAAAACAATTTGAGTTAATACAATGAAGGCAATTGGTTTAATCAACAGAAACTCAAAATATTATGTTATCTGAACCACATTAATTATCTAAGTTGATTTGACAAAAGAAAAAATGTTGTGATAGCAAATCATGAAAATATTGTTTTACAGTGCAGTGACCAATTTTGCTATTTATAGATTCTGAGATTACATTTTTAGAGGCAAACTCTAGTGACTCTGTTACCAAGATGATTAAAACATAAATGAAATAAATGAATCCATATTCAAATATTCACCAAAATTTTTTTTTGGCATGGATTTTTTGGTATCCACTTTAATTCCACAAGTCCTACCAAGAATTTCCTTTACAGTAAACTATTTATGGATCTAAATGGATCAGTGTGATTTACATCACTGTTATGCTCCTCTGAGGAGCCACTACCGAAACACACTTATTGATATTTCCAACACGGATGAATTACATGACACAGTACACCATCACACCTCAGGACTACTGGTAGTCTAAGCAGTTCCATAAGTGTGATGCACTTTATTTATTTATTTATTTGTGAGACCTAATAGTGATTGATAACCTAACTTATTTTTAATTAAAAAAACCTAGAATATCCCTTTTCTTATTCTGTTCAACAATTAAACTCATACACTGTAAAAAAAAAAAAATATATATATATATATATATATATATATATATATATATATATATATATATATATATATACCCTTAAATTTATGGTAAAAAAAATGTCAGCTGTTGTTGGCAGAAATTCACAGATCTTGTCAGGTTTTTTTTTTGTTTAACTTTGGCTTTTTTGACTATCTCATATTTAGATTGAGACAATGTTTCCAGTTTTACAGGATGTCTGTATATTTTACAACTGTATATTTCATTAAGTGATATAATGTCAATATTCCTACATTAACTACCAAAATCTACCTTAAAATGTACCGATAACCACCACAATGATCCAGGTGGCACAATAGAACATGATGAATCATCAGAGTTCATCACAAACGGCTTTTCAAAAAACATGGCTAATACCCGTAAAGACAATACACACAAACACAAAACACTATCAGGGTAACACACATAACACTAAAATATTCCAATAAACAATAACTAAACAACATCAAATGTATCACAAAACACATTGTACATTAAAAAATATAAAAAGAAACACAATTATTCATAAATTTATAAACTTAATCAGTATTTCTTTTGTAAAAATTACAAACATTAATTTTGACAATCTATTGAATTGATCCCACATTTTCAGTGCAAACCCTGTTCTTCTAAAATTTAACAAAATAATCTCAGTTTTTACACAAATTGGACTCAGCTATGCCCAGATTTTTGTGAGAAAAAATTCTCAAATAAATATTTGTGAATGTTACGTTGTATCTTTTTCTAAAGTAATATATTGATAAAAATTACACTTTTAAATTATATATTTTTATTAAAATTCCCTAAATTTTATGTTTTTATTTATAATCTCCTGTAATTTTTTGTATATTTTTATTTCATACTGTAACGTTATATTTTTCATCCTTATTATTTATTATGTATCTCTTATTATATAATTTATTCATTTATAATAGAATTTTCTCCATTACTATCTTTAGTCATTCTTGATGAATTGTAATATTTGTCAGTTTTAAAGAGCTTCAAAACAGATAATCACTGGTTATGTGGATGTTACATTTGATTGTTGTAATTCTGGAGCCTATAAAAAAAAAATATATTTTTAAAAGGTCAACACCACCTTTCACTGACCATTTGTTTTAAAAAACAAATAACAGCAGCCCTATTTTGTACCCTGTTCATAGAAATTGCCAGGTCACAGATGCAAACCAGACAAAATAAACAAGTGATTCAGCAACCCAAAGAACTCATACATATAGGCTACTAAATATATATCATACTTATGCATTATTATAACTTTTATGCTTTCAACATCTTACAGTTAAAGTATAACACCTTTTTCAGTTAATCCCATGGTGTTTGAATTCAATGCTATTATATAAACCATGTGTATGATGCTAACCGCATCAGTGTGTACTTTACTTTTATCAAAGGAATACACAACAAAACAAGGGTAAAAATCGACTATAACCTTAGAGAACAGCAGTTCCACTGAAAAACTGAAAACGTGCAATTCACAAGAACCCTTACCACTGTCTCAAAGTGCTCCGTATCTCGAGTCACTGACCAAGCAGTGTATACTATGCCAATGGATGCATATTGTTCGTGTATGTGCATAAGTGTGTGTGTATTCAGACACTGCGCATATGCGCATGCAGGAGTCTGTTGACACCTGCACTAATAATCTTCTAGGAACAGACAAGGAAACAACATGAATTGACTTAAGAAAGATGCATTTTCTATTTTAAATCGATGATATCTTACATGGACTCCTAACGCAGCACTGCATTGCCCACATCATGCATGAAAGCTTGTGGCACTGCAGAAGACTGTTACATTTAAATCAGTTCAGACACATCGACCGCTGACTTCGAGGAAAACTTAAAATAAATGCAATACCTGATCGTCTGCTCCTATGGACGGATGTTCCTCTTCTGCCTCTTTATCTATCCGCAATTCTCTTTCGATGCAATAGTTGCGGGATCTACCCTGACGTCAAATAGCGACTGGAGGAGGCGTCTTTCATTTGACAATATAATGATACACACACTATGATACTATTCCCGAGCGCTATTCGCAGAACCCTATAGATTTAAATAAGCGATTAAGTTTTATAAGTAGATGAGGATGAAAACCACCGCCTGTTAGACCACAATGGCATGACATGACCTTAACAAATTACATTCAATACATTAAACAAACAAACAATACATATTATTAAATAAATAAATATCCCCACAAGAATCGTTTGAAGTACGTACATTTGTGTTATCTTTTTCCACTTTTTTTATTTGCATTTTTTATCTTGCATTTGCACATTTATATAGGCTAATTTTAAGTTAGTGTAGCCTAATTCTTTTAATTTTTTAAAATTAATTAATTAATTAAGTAGACGTGTTAAGTTTGTGGCCTAAAATTCAAAAAATACAAATGATGGGTACATTTCCAATGTTATGCAGCATCTTGTTACAGTATTTGAGTCCTTGAAAGTAATTAATTAATTAATAAAAAATTATACTTTTAATTTTTTTTTATTTGAATTACATAGCCTCTATTTTTATTTTTAGTTTTGCTTTTCTGTATTTTTTTTTAAATAGTCATATATATTTATGTTATACTGTCAAAGTATTATTTTTTATCCGTTATTCTTAATAGATTTTTTTTTTTTTTCCAGCTCCATTACTATTTGGTCATCTTTAATTAATTGTAATCGTCTTTAAAATAGATAAGCACTGGCTATGTATGCTAAGTTAGATTACGTTGTAATTTTGGAAAAAAATATTAAATAAAAAAGAATACATTCTGAATAAAATAATAACATAAAATAAAACATTAAATCTGTTGCAGATGCTAATTTTATCTCGAATGCTGTTTGTTTTCATTTTAGAGAGTAGAAGAGAAAATTTAAAATATTCCACATTTTCGGAAGTGAGGCGGGGCTTCTTAAAATCACTTCCGGTTTCGTATGACGAAGGAGGCGGGACTTTGTTAGCTATCCTACTTGCTGGCTAACAGTTGCAGCTCTGTTGCTACTGAAGGATAATTTCTAATTGCGCCAATAAAGTCGCGATTTTAATACGGGTAGGTCAGTGTATTCATAAAGCATTTTGTTCCCGAATACCTTTATTAACCTCTGCAAGATTAATATAAGAAACAGAAGTGCGCTTTTCTGAGAAGTGAGTGAGTACGAGAGCACACCGCGAGACCGCTCTTTTGTTTGACTGAAACACGGAGCGTCGATTGGCTGTTGGCGTTTAGGGATTGTTTACCGGAAGATTAGCACGCGGCTAAGTATGCTATTCCACACAACACTGTAGATGCATATAGTTCAAAGCATAGGAGCTTCCGTTATAGTCTGACTTAAAGCTGGTATAAAAGAATGCATATATGGGAGATTAGTTAACACCCATACCTTCCTTTGTCCTCCCTTAAGCAGGTCAACTGTAGTTTGTTTAGGACCAGTAGCTCGTATAGACATTGTAAACAACATTTTGTATGGGAAAATGATACATGGTGAGCTACAAAATCTTCAGTTAACTATGTTAGTAATGTAGTGGCATGTAATATCATCTTTAAAATCTTGAAAAAAATTCCTAATTATGTTTACTCTAAAGTAGTACATTCTCTTTGAGCAATTCACGGTTGTCACATTCAAATGTCAGGACGTTTTTGGTCTTACTTGTGACATTTGTTCACTAAAAAGTATAACCATGTAAATGTATAGATACTAAGGATTGCCGACTGGCATACAAATGAAAATCATCTCCATAAAATGATTTTTTTTTTTGAAGATCTCTATCAGGGATGTATATTCATAAAAGTGGTGGAAGCCCTGTGTCTAAAAGGATGTTTGGGTCATCAACAGGTACCGTTTCAATGGGCTCCAAGAGAAGACGAGCCACCTCTCCCTCCAGCAGTGCCAGCGGAGGAGACTTTGATGATGCCACCTCATCCACCCCAGTCAGTGGATGGAAGAGGAGGAGAGCTTCTTCCACTGCTCCTTCTGTTGATCAAGTGAGTGCATGGGGTTTAGTATATTCAAACTATTTGCTTTGGCACACAGTTTAGATCACAACACTGATCTTGTCAGTTTTTTTACTTTGACTTTTGTTTCATCTTCAGATTGCTGTGTGCCATGAATTGTACAACACTGTCAGAGATTACAAAGACGACCAAGGCAGACAGATCTGCGAGCTCTTTGTTCGTGTACCAAAGAGGAGGTACAAGTATATTCCTTGTCTTTGAATGTACTTTGCCAGTCAAATGTCTGGACACACCTACATTTTTTTTAAATTGGAGTAAGTCATAAAACTGAATGCTGGCAGTTGATAGCTGCTTTACTTCACTGACTGATCCTTTTCAGGGTTATTATAGTCAATAAAAAACAGGAAAAAAAAAACATGTTCATAACTTGAAATAAAATAAAATTTAAAGGGATAGTTCTCCCAAAAATTATCCCAGTAAGCAATTGTCCTTAGTAAGTAATTTTTTTGGGCTTCAAAATCTCAGCCCCCATTCACTACCATTATAAAGCTTGCAAGAGCCAGTATATTTTCAAATATATCTCCGATTGTGTTTGTCTGAAAGAAGATAGTCATAGGGTTGCTTGAGTGTGAGTAAATCATTGGACAATTTTAATTTTTGGGTGAACTAACCCTATAGCTGAAATAAAATGTTTTTTTTAATTATATTTCTCATTTACCTTCAGTTTAACTTGATGTAATAAAAGAACTTAAACTGAAGTAAAAATGTAAAAAACTATAGAGATATTAAAGTATGTCAAAACAAAATTAAATTGCTAAAACTTTAAAATTCAAATTAAAACAAAATATAAAAATAAAAACTAATTTTGAAATATTAAAAAACAAATAAAGTATCTCATTGATGCTAAAATAACACTGGACCAACTTGTCCATCTTACAAAATAATACTTGAAAAATCATTTTGTGAAGACATTCTGTTTAATTGTTTTTAAAATGAATTTTACAATGTAATGAATAAACCGTACTGAGTTTAATGCATGCAATATACTCTAACTTGCGCCTCAACCTCTCTTCCTCTTTTTCTTGTTTTAGGAATCAGCCTGACTATTATGAAGTTGTAAGCCAGCCCATAGACATGATGAAGATACAGCAGAAGCTCAGGGCAGAAGAATACCAGGATGTAGAGCAGTTCTCAGCTGACTTTCACCTGCTTATTAATAATGCCAAAGCTTACTATCAGGTGTGTTTGCATTTGCATATTTATGTACATTCAACAAGTTTGTGACACATGAATCGGCGCACTCTGTCCGTTGTTTTAGACTGCTGATTAGCCATGGATGCATTCCTCGTGTAAAAGTGTTCAGCATCACAGCCACCGTTAACTGCTAACGTACCTGTGGGTCTCTTACAACAGGCTGACAGTGCAGAGTACAGAGCTGCCTGTAGGCTTTTGAATGTCTTCCTGTCCACCAAGAATGAACTGCTACAGGGAGGGGAAGGAGAGGATGTTGATGATGATGAGGAAGGGGAAGATGTGGAGAACCCAAGTTCTTCCATGGAGGAGGAGGTAAAGGAAATTGACAGATTTTTTCCTGTTTGTGGATGTTTAGTAGTTTTATTTCTGTGCACATCTAGACTAATATCTAATTTCTTTCACCTTTTATACGTCTTTGCTCAACAGAGACCACCAAGCTATCTAAAAGCCATACTGGAGCAACTCTTGGAGGCCATTGTGTCGTGCACCGATTCCTCAGGGAGGCTTGTTAGTGAGCTCTTCCAAAAACTTCCTTCCAAATTGGTAAGACCCAAGTTTGTGCAACAATCATGCCAGACTAGTTTTTAACTTTAATCAAAACTGACTTAATGGGATAGTTTACCCAAAAATGTTGTCATCATTTACTCACCCCACCCCCCCAAGTTGTTCCAAACCTGTAAGAATTTCTTTCTGCTGAACACAAAGTAAAAAAATTGGAAGACTGTTTGTAACTCCCATTGACTCCCATTTTTTTCCCCTACTATGGTAGTCAATGGGGGACAAGATCTGCTTAGTTACAAACATTCCTGAAATGATGACAAATTTCATTTTTGGGTAAACTATCCCATTAATTCTATCCTTTTAAGTTAAGTATAGATTACTTTCATTGATTAATTTCTTATTTTGCCCATTCCTTCTTTTCCAGCATTATCCAGACTACTATGCTGTAATAAAAGAACCAATAGATCTGCGCACTGTGGCTCAGAGGATACAGGTATGTGAGGCTTTGAAAGCATATTAGTGCTCTATAGCAATAGAAATGCAGTGGAGTTGTGCAAATTACAATAATTTCAATCGTGACGTTACTGTCAGAGACTGTTTATGATATATATCTGTCATAATTGTATGTAATAAGTAATAATTACATGCAGTAAATTATTATTA
The DNA here is from genome assembly GCF_024489055.1 of Chanodichthys erythropterus. Classification (NCBI taxonomy): domain Eukaryota; kingdom Metazoa; phylum Chordata; class Actinopteri; order Cypriniformes; family Xenocyprididae; genus Chanodichthys; species Chanodichthys erythropterus. The sequence continues at coordinate 29,872,471 of NC_090241.1, forward strand.
TAACATTTTGGCATCTTTATAATAGTAATGTTTTATTCTGTTGTAGGCGGGACACTACAAATCCATCAGTGCCATGGCCAAGGACATTGATCTTTTGACGAAAAATGCCAAAACCTACAATGAGCCAGGCTCACAGGTTTTCAAGGTTTGTGTTCTTGTGTACCCTTGTTGTCTATCCATCACATTCATTGAGCTTTATATATATAACAATCTCATTTTTATATTTATTTTATATAACAATCTCATTTTTATTTCTCTAAAGGATGCAAACACAATTAAGAAGGTATTTTCCCAGAGAAAGACAGAGATTGAACAGGCTGAACCCACTAAATCCAGCCTCCGTATTAGGTATGTCCTATTTTTGTAAACTGGTTGTTTTGAAGAAGCATTTTTTTAGTCTCTAACACATTTTGCATGTGTTTTGCTAGAAACCGGAGGTCAGCTCAGGGTGACCGCCTGTCTGCCATCACTATGGCTCTTCAGGCTGGATCTGAAAGTGATGAAGACTCCATTCTCACAGGTATGTATCCGTATTTTCCCTTTGAAGTCCATTTTCTAAGATTACCTTTTTGCAATTTATCTGAGACAACCTGCCAACTCTACTTATGCAAAAATACATTGGCAAGGTCTGCAACTGAATATATCTTGAAGGATTGTTCTTTGAAGTACCTTTGTCTGTTCTTATACTCTGTCTCAGGCACTGTCCGTTTTGACACTGGAGAAACGGAGGCTGATTGTGGTCTGAGTGCAAGTGACCCAATCCTCCAGATGTATCAGTCAGTGCGAGGAGCACGAAGTGTTCAGGGGCAGCTTCTTGCTGAACCATTCCTCCAACTGCCTGTGAGAAGGGAATACCCAGACTACTACCATCAGATCAAAAACCCCATCTCCCTACAACAGATCAGGTGTGGATAACACACATGATATATCTGTTTATTTGAATCTTAAAGGTTAAAAAAAGTAAAGTTTACACACACTTTCCATGTTTTACATTTCTTATAGGGATAAAATGAAGAATGGAGATTATGATGGAGTCGAGCAGATTGAGGCTGACCTTACACTAATGTTTGAGAATGCTAAACGCTACAACATGCCCAACTCCACCATATACAAACGTGCTCAGAGGTTACAGCAAATAATTCAGGTCAGTCTGCTTTGATAACTACAGTTCTGTTCCATAACCTAATGAGCTAATTGAGAAATGAGAAAATGAGGATTAATTCTTTAGGTTGAATTTATGTTCTAGCAAAAGAAAAGAGAGAATCGAGATGACGATGAAGGAGATGTCTCTACTGCAAATTCTGACGTAGGAAGTAGTAAAAGGAAAAGGTGATTGTATTATTTTCATCAGTATGACTTGCAATCAGTAATGAAAAGTCCTTTTAACATTATTTTCGTTTTGCTGCCATAATCTGGTCCTAACAGCCACAAGAAAAACACCAAGAAAAACCGAATGAAGACTCTGTATTCTGCAGTGACTGAGGCACGTGAGCCAGGCACTGGACGGCGCCTCTGTGAACTCTTCATGGTGAAGCCCTCTAAGAAGGACTACCCAGACTACTACCAGATCATCCAAGATCCAATGGACCTGCGTACCATTGAGAACAATATCCGCACTGAGCGTTATAATAATGAGGATGCACTTATGGATGACATGAAGCTTATGTTTCGCAATGCCCGCCACTATAATGAGGAGGGATCTCAGGTGGGCATTATGACTTTACTTAAACTAAATACTTTTCAGTTTAAATACACTACCAATCAAAAGTCTGGGGTCAGTATGATTTTTTTTTTTTTTTTTTTTTTCATGAAAGAAATTAATACTTTCATACAACAACAATGCATTAATTTGATCAAAAGTGACAGTAAAGACATTTTTAGTGTTACAAAAAAACCTATTTCAAATAAATTAAATTCACGTTTATTTGTGTAATGCTTTTCACATTGCTGTTCTTTTGAACAGCCTATTCATCAGAAAAATCTGAACAGTTTTTCAATATTCAAAATATTCAGCAGCATAACTTATTTCAACAACGATAATAATAAGAAATGTTTCTTGAGCAGCAAACTGGCATAATGCTGAAAATTCAGCTTTGACATCACAGGAATAAATTACATTTTAAAATAAATGAAAGAGTTATTTGAAATTCTAATAAAATTTCACAATATTACTGTTTTTTTTTTACCGTATTTTTTATCAAATAAATGCAGCATTGGTGAGCAGAAGAGACTTCTTTAAAAACAAAAAAATCATAATTATTCCAATCATTTGTATGGCAGAACAATATTAAGGGCTCATTCTTTTGCAAGTACGCCTGTGATAAGAGTTAGACCTGTGCAGGTGTTAAAGGAAGAGTTGATCCAAAAAATATTATTGTCATTATTTACTCATGTGTGTTCAAACCCAAATGTAGTTTTAAAATCTAAAAGACGCAATAATTTAAAGTTTATCTTTGTCATTATTATTTTTTTTTTACCCGCAGGTTTATAATGATGCAAATATTTTGGAGAAGATTGTTAAGGATAAACAGAAAGAGCTTGGCCCTCCCCCAGAGGAAGATGACGTTGGCTCTCCTAAACTCAAGCTTCGTATGTGTTGTTTTGACATTTGACATTTGACATTGAAATTGGACACTTTAATGCAAATACATTAATGGAGACACAAATTTTAGATTTAACTTTTTTTTTAAATTTATTTTTTACTAAATGCCTCTCTTTTTTACAGGCCGTAGTGGAGTTGCAGCCTCCCCTAAAAAGGCTCGTACCCAGACCACACCACTCCAGCAGAAGCTTACTGATCTCTACGAAGCCGTGCGCAATTTCACAGACAATCGTGGCCGACGTCTCAGCACTGTTTTCTTGCGTCTGCCATCACGTTCTGAGCTGCCTGACTATTATGCTGCCATTAAGCGTCCCATTGACATGGAGCGTATACGCAGCTACATGGTACAGGGGCGCTACCAAGATGTCGACTCATTGGCAGAAGATTTCATCCTTATGTTCAACAACGCCTGCACCTACAATGAGCCTGAGTCTCTAATATACCGTGATGCGCTGCTGCTCCATCGAGCCTTTCTGGAAGCTCGTCGACGGATTGAAGATGAAGAGGATGGAGATGAAGTTGGACTGGGTGGTTTGTCAGTTGCCTCTCTCGTGCGTGAACTCATCCGTAACCTCTTCGTTTCAATGATGGGGCACCAGGATGATGAGGGCCGCTGCTATAGTGACTCCTTGGCGGAAGTGCCCGCCATCGACCCTGCTAACCCGGAGGACCCACCCCTCAATTTAGACATTATTCGTAATAATGTGGATCGCGGGCGCTACCGGAGACTGGACGTGTTCCAGGAGCATGTGTTTGAGGTGCTGGAGAAAGCAAGACGTCTCAACCGGTAAGCAGTGAAGAGTGTGAAAATCAGCTTTTCTTGTCGTTGATAAAGAAATGATTCTGTCCTGATTCATTCAGTCCCGAACTGTATGAATGTCTTTCTTTCTGTAGAATTCAAAACATGCCACTTTCTTTAAAATTAATGGGAATGGGATTAGGCTTTAAAAATGACTAAAAACACCATGAAAGTATCAAAAGGCTCCGTATGTATTGTGTGCTATCTGCCGAGTTTTTGAATCTATGTGATTGCTAGCTTTGCATTTGGTAAAAGTCTTCCTTTCTGTCTTATCTTTCTTAAACATCACTCCATCACTCCAATTCAGTAGTAAGTCATATCAGACCCTCTTTATAGGATGTTTATGGTGCTTTTTCATTAATTTTCAAAATTTCATTATGTGGAAAACGGTTGCCTGGACTTTCTGCAAAATTACTCTGTTCATGATCCATGGAAAAAAAGATAAACATGTTTGGAATGACATGAGATTGAGTACATGATGAGAAAATCTTCATCAATAATTCCTTTAAGCTCCATTCACCTGAATAGAGTGGAGTCCACATAAATAGAACTTTAGAGAAGGTAATCTGAGAATTCATTGTTTTCAGGACCGATTCTGAGATCTTTGAGGATTCTGTGGAGTTGCAGTATTTCTTTGTGAAGATCCGTGACGAGCTATGCAAGAATGGTGAAATCTTGCTTACCCCAGCACTGAGCTACACATCTAAACATCTGCATGCAGACATAGATCAAGAGAAGCGAGAAAAACTGCCCCAAGAAATTGAGGAAGACCGGCTGAAACGGGAGGAAGACAAAAAAGGTTTCCAAAATTGCTTCTAGCATTTTTAAAGTTATGCGTGTAACACCCTAGGATACCTTTTAAAGTCTTGCTGCTAAAAATGACTCTCTAATATAGAGGTGTAGTAATGTGTACTTTGCTTTTATGATTTTTAGCTCTTCCAGAGGAGGACAAAGTAGAGGGTCCTGGAGGAAGCCAGTGGCCGTCAGGTCCTCAAAGCTCATACAGTCAGGACTGCAGTTTTGAGAACAACACCTACAGCGTGGGAGACTGTGTATATGTTCAGCCTTCAGAAGCGAATTTGCAGCCCCACATTGTCTGCATTGAGAAACTCTGGAAGGATGAAGCTGGTGTGCACATCCTCACTTTTTCTTTATTGCTACTAATGTATCATCTGTATTTGCGGTCAACTTCTGTTAAAATTTTTTTTTTTTTGCATTAACCATTAGATGTGTTTGTTTTCTGCAGGTGAGCAGTGGATGTATGGATGTTGGTTTTATCGTCCAGGAGAAACTTTTCATCTGGCCACTCGTAAGTTCCTGGAAAAGGAGGTATTCAAGAGCGACTATTACAGCCGTGTGCCTTTCAGCAAGATTTTGGGGAAATGTGTTGTGTTATTTGTCAAGGTGAGTAACATGAGGCACATTCATAATATGTTTTAGATTAATAATAAGTTTATATGACCAAGAGATTCACAAAATACAGCCACATGAGCTCTTGAAATATGTTGCATTTATATCTTTTAAATGTAGTATTTTTTTTTTTTTTAGGAGTATTTTAAGTTGCAACCAGAAGGCTTTAAACCTGAAGACGTCTATGTCTGTGAATCACGCTACACTGCCAGGACCAAAACCTTTAAGAAGATCAAGATATGGTCAATGCCGCCAAACTCTGTCAAACTAGTCTCTCGGGAGGTTCCTTTACCTGTAGTCAGAGTTGCCTCCATGTTTGTCAGTGCAAAGGACAAAGTGGCTGATCTTCCTGATGGAGAGAGTGGTGGCTTCGTTGAGAAGGTATGAAGGATTGATTTTGAGTACAGTTCTTTTTTCATTTTAATTTAGCATGTAACATTTATTTTTAAACAACTTCTCTGTACAGGAGCGAGAAGATGTTCCAGTTGAAGTGGCCAATGGGGAGCCAGGTTACCAGTACTTTGAACAGCTTCGCTACAATGATATGTGGCTTAAAGTGGGCGACTGTGTCTACATACGTTCCCATGGGCTGGTGCGACCACGAGTTGGCAGGTGGGCAAAATCATGCTTATTTTACCCAAATAACTTATGAAAGTACTCAATAACCAGAAAGCTTTGACAGTAAAATAAGTCTACAGCAATAGATTGAGTTGTCATGGTTGATATGGACAGGATCGAGAAGATGTGGCTGCGGGATGGAGCAGCATTCTTCTTTGGACCCATCTTCATCCACCCTGAGGAAACAGAACATGAGCCAACAAAGATGTTCTACAAACATGAGGTGTTCCTCAGCAACCTGGAGGAGACCTGTCCTATGACCTGCATCTTGGGTATGGGCACTGAGTGAATCAATTCATTGTAATTGTAATGAAATCCTAGTTTTATATCAGATCGCTGTCTGTCCACAACACATAACCCACCAAACTGTGGGTGTTCAAGCTGTGATAAAGAAATTTTGCCAGCCATTCTTGTCACATGCTGGTGCCTCTGGGATCATTATCATACTGAGAGACTTCATTTCACAAAGACACTGGAAATACAATTAAGACCTACTTCTTGTGGATGTCTTCAGTGATTTTTATGGTGTAAGACTAGCCACCTCAGAACTCTAAACACATAATTGAAGCAGTGTGGGATTGCTTGACTCGAGAAAAGAACAAAAAGTAGCCAAGGGAAATAAATTATAGCAGTTCCAGTAGCAAATTTATCATGTTGAAACTTATAAGACTGCTTGCCCACACATAGGATTTATACAGCTGATTAAATGCTTGAACATTTTAATTTTAATTCCTCTGTTCCCTTCTTCGGTTTCCTACCTTTTCTTTGAAAATTATCTATTTGAAAAACACACTATTGGCCAAGTTTTAAATCTTTGTCTTTTTTTCTCAGGGAAATGTGTGGTATCTTCTTTTAAGGACTTCCTGTCCTGCAGGCCAACTGAGTGTCCAGAGGAAGATGTGCTCCTGTTTGAGAGTCGCTACATTGAGAGTGAGAAGCAGATGAAAAAGTTTAAAGCACTTAAACGCTTCTCCCTCTCAGCCAAAGTGGTTGATGATGAGATCTTCTACTTTAGGTGCATTTTACTTTTCTACCTTTCTTTTAGTGGGAAAAATCGCACATGTTTATAGAATATTAAAAGGCTATTAAAGAGTTCTTTAGTATGTCTTTTTGCAGTTGGTAAAAATCATTAATTGGGTTTAGCCACTAACTGTTGCTTTAAATTCATTTTCAGGAAACCCATCGTGCCTCAGAAGGTGCCATCACCCCTGCTGGATAAGAAGATTGAAGAGCTAGAGGCTAAGTTTGCAGACATGGAGGATCTGGATGATGATATGGATGACCTGGATGAAGATGACGATGAAGCAGCAGCGACGCCCTCAATGCCACCCAGTCAGGCATCCACAACAAGTGACATGGATATGCCTTATACACCACCACAGGTGCTCCATACTCCCTAGAAATCAGCCATTGCAGTCCAGTTTGACGATATTAACCGTTTTCTGAGTATTTAAATGTTTTTACCAAATTGCCTTAACCAAGGTATTTTACTATGTTTGCTATGCACAGTCCACGCCAAAGATAAAGGGTATGTCCAAAAAGGAAGGAGCCAAGCGTAAGATCAACATGAGTGGCTACATCTTGTTTAGCAGTGAAGTTAGGTCTATAATAAAGGCTCGTCACCCTGATTTCTCCTTTGGCGAGCTGAGCAGACTGGTGGGCACAGAATGGAGGAACCTGGAAGCTTCTAAGAAGGTGGAATATGAAGGTACGTCCTCAACAGTTTTTGAGAGATTGCTCTAGTCCGTTGTTACCATAGTTACTAGTTTCTATTAAGATAAATATCCAGTCATACTCAAATAAAGCAGAACACATTTTAAAAGACATTGCAATGAATGTAACCAATTTAGTCATAAAATGAAGATGCATTTGATTGTGTCCGCATCGGATATTTCTTTGCAGATTTTAAATAATATGATTATTTTTCTTCCTTTAAAAATAGCAAGCAGTTGGACATTTCATTTTCCCCATATAAATGAATGAATAGCTATAGTAACTCAGGGTGTTTTTGTTTTCTTCTATGCTAAACCATACACAATGAATGATACTTTGCTGACTATATCTATATGGCAACTGTTTCTCTAAAGCATCAACATTACGCATACCGACGAATCTGTAATTCACGTTTTTTCCAGAACGGGCAGCTAAACTGGTAGAGCAGCAGGAACGGGAGAGGGTCCTTCAGCAGCAACATCAGCAGCAGCAGCAGCAGGCTTCCCCAAGAGCAGGTACCCCAGTCGGCACAATGATGGGGGTGGTACCTCCCCCAAGCGCTTTGGGGATGCTAAACCAGGCCATGCCACCTGTGCCAGGTAACGCCAAATCTCCCCCACCCTTGCTGAAAGAGACAGATGCAGCGTCCGGGCACCCTCCAACAATCCATTTGAACCATCTAATACCTCAACTCGTCAATCAGATCACTATCTTCCCCATACCAACAATGTGCCCCTTTAGTGCTGATTCAGTTCATTTTATTAAATGTCTTTTGTTTGTATGCAAACTTGCATTTTTTTGCCTGGTCTTGTGTTTTTGAATATTGCCACATTCTTTTTTTTTTTCTTTTTGCATGACAACTCTTTTACTTAACCAGTAAACATGTAGAGCTCTTTTTACGTGCCTGAATTAACCACATTTAAATATTCACACTTGTAAAGCTTCACACATTGATATGATTATTTTGTAGTTGCATGATTTTTTTTTAGTTGGTTGCATGTCATCAATGCATGGATCTTTTTGTGCTATCTCCTCCTCACCCAAGGCATGATGGGAAATTATGGCCCGCCCTACATGCCTATGCAAGGTCCTTCTGAGGGCATGATGGGCATGGGTGGCACACCACCTCATCCCATGGGGGTGCCCCAGCTGCCTTCCCAGCACTTCCTTCTACCAGGCATGGCCGGGTACCCTGGTATGCCCCATCCGGGTAAGAAGCACCCCGATTAATCAGAAATCCCACCTGAAGATCTTCTGACAAGCTCCAATCCAAATTGAACAAATTGGAAATCTGGGTTTTTCTTGGTTTGAACTCATGGCTTTGTTCCAAAAACTAGTGAGCTGCCTAGACGGCAAAGCAGCTTATTTGGTTTTGAAACGGAGCTGATTTTTTTTGTACGTTGTTTCAAATGCTTTGTATCACTAGATAATATCTGTATTTCTGCATGATCTAATTTTAGTTATAACTAATTCATAAGGTGGGAATATTCACACAACACCACTAACATGCTAATGTTTTTTTCTCAATGTCTCACCTCACATTTTCTTAATTTAATTTTTACACAAGATGTGTCACCTCTATTTCTCCACTGACTGACTCTCTGAATCTTTGTTCTATGCAAACACCATTTGTTTAGGGAAAATGTAACTAATAAAAACAATATTAATTTATATATTACTATTTTAGAAAATAATTAAATCAATCAGTGCACATTATTTGCAACCTTATTCATTAATTGATGTTAAAATGTAAACTTAGATGGAATCATTCAGCATTTCTATATTAAACACTGTTTCCTTCTCAGGAATGATGGGCCCAGGAATGAACGGCATGGCTGGAAGTCCTGGTCCTGGAAACCATTATGGCATGCAGGTGAAGAACATATTCATGCAGCTTTGACTAGTGACACTAAAACACTGCATTAGTTTGTAATCTTTGTCTTTACTTCTCTCTTTGTCCTCTCAGATGGGTGGATATGGGCCAGGGCAACAAGCTCCACCACCATATCCAAGTCAAGGTCAACCAGGCCAGCAGCATCCAACCCCGCCTATGTTTGTCGCCCCACCTCCAAAACCCCAACGTCTTCTGCATTCAGAGGCTTATCTGAAGTACATCGAGGGCCTCAGTGCTGAATCCTCCACCATTAGCAAGTGGGACCAGAGCCTTAAGGGTAAAATTTTAGATAGAAATTCAAGGATTTTTTTTTTTTTTTTTTTTTTTTTTGAAATTGAAATACTGCTTTTTTTTTGGTATTCTATATTTTGCCTTGCAAAAGAATCGTCATTGTTAAATCCTTTTCCCAATACCAAACTTTTGTAGCATTTTCCCTCTATAATATTGGTGTCTGGCACTAAAACCATTCAGTCATTTAAATGATCGTTTTCTTTGGCTGTAACTCTTTTGTAAATGTGTTCTGTGATGTTACAGCCAAACACATATTTGAATGATTCTTTCTGATTATCATTCCCTTAGCACAAAGAAAAGACTGTCGGCTCACCAGGGAACAGGAGAGCCGTCTCCCTACTCACTGGCTGAAAAGCAAGGGTGCTCACACCACGATGGCCGACGCATTGTGGAGACTCCGAGACCTGATGATGAAAGACACGCTCAACATCCGACAGGCGTACAACCTTTAAATGCTTATGTTTTACCCCCAACTCTCAGGACTCTTAATTTATGCAAGACTTTTCTCCTACCAAATCTTTCCTATCACGACTCAAGATGTGATAAAGTATTATGTACTGTCAGAAATGCTTCAGCAATAATTATATCTCTTAGTTGTGTGCATATGTGTGTGTGTGTGAGTGTGTGAAATAAAGGTTTTAGCCATCTCTTTAGGTACGTATGATGCACTGGAATGAAGTCACTCATGCAATTAATAACTACTGAGATGGATTTGAAATGTGTTGCTTTGACTGTTACTTTAGATGAATTTTGGTTGATTTTATGATGTTTTTATATTGCTGAATACATCACCTCAAACAATGGCATCACCAGTCCTCACAAAGTTCTCTGGCTGTGACCACTCTATACAAAGGCTTCAAATGGACAAGTTGTAAGAAATCACAGTAGCGTTTTATAAATCTATTTTCTTTTTATACAGAGGTAAAATAAGCTGAGTTCCTCTTTATTTTAACGATAATGTAATTTGTTTTTTTGTTTTTTTTTATTATGTACATATGAAAAAGCCTGTGATAAATGCTTGGTACTGCGTTGCTTATTGAACACGGTTGCATTAAAAATGACAAAATTGGGTAATTTCACCAATAAACAGAATTTCAAAAAGGATAAAGTGTACTTAAAGCGTGTCCAGCAACATGTTTGTGAGAAGATTGAGTTACCAGCCCCTCCACCCACCACCACTAAGACGAGGCCCGCCTCACCAAACCACATATCTAACTCGGCAGATGCAATTTATTTTTTAAATGCAAATAATTAAAAGGCTGAATATTTATTTAAATAAAGTAACATTATTAAAAAACCCTCACAATTTTAACCCCACAAATGACTGGCGTGATGTCATTTCCTGGCAGGGGCGGAAAAAACGGGCTATTCTCTTTAGTGTTTGCCCTGTCTACACTCACCCTCTCTACCTCTTCCCCGTTTTTTCATACTAAACCAGTCCAGAACCCCTTAAAATAGGACGAAACCGTACTGTCACTACGCTTTAACATCGTAACTCATGGAGTAAATCACAACCGGGGAGAGATATAACCGAGGTGAGCTTAATTCAGCCGGAGCTTGCGGAGATGCGCGAGCTGCTAGTGTGTTAGCTCGAGCCATTCATATCAATGGATCTTATTGCATATTGTCATAGCTGCTTTTCACTGAAATTCACATGTAATATTATGCGAGCAGGGCTGATTTGGTTATGTCATGCTTGTTATATATGTATATAATGGGTGTTTGTGTATATGGCTGGCTTCAATTCTTAGCTGTGCAGGGGTAGGAGGAGCCTTGACAGCTGATATTTATTTTTCTGTTCAAATCACCAGCTTGTGCGGTTTTTTTTCTTAAAAAACAAATGTATTAAAAACATTATTAGACAGTATTTATTTTTCCTGTTTATATCACCAGCTTGTGCGGTCGTTTTTTAAAAATAAATGTTAAAATCAGTAGACAGTGCATACTAAAGTGTAGTATGTCAGATGTACATACTAATTATATTCAAGCTGTGCTAATGTTAATTTATGAAATATCAGTTTAATCTAAGTGACAGTGCCTGACTGTACAGTGTTAATAGATGTTTTAACCCCTATTGTCATTTTGTCAACTTTTTTTTGCATGGGCGATGTCTTTTCTTCTTATGTTATTGATTAGGCTTCCAGGAATTGTCAGCCAATAAGAGCTTGTTGCCATGTTACTGTAATATGCTGTTTTCCCATCTTGATATTTGGCATAATTGCATTTAACCCTATAAAGCCTACAGCATCATATTTGATGCATGCATTTTTATAAGGCCTTTAAATTATCAACATGATCAAAACTTTGTCTTCTACATGCCTTTTGCCCTCTGATTGATATTTCATACTTTTTAGCAAGTAAAAGGCCTTTAGTTTAGTATAATTATAAAAATGCCCACCTTCAGTTCTTTAAATTATTTTTATGAAGTAAATGTAGTAATAACTTGTATATTGTTAGTAATATTCAAGATGAATATTTACTAGACTAAAGTAACCTCATGTTAAAATGTATCAAATATGATACGACAGGCCTTTCAGGGACATTTGTTTGTACATCTGTCAATCATCAGTGTATTGCACTGCATTATAGGTTTTGCCCACCAAAATTAAACATGTTTTGAGCATACATCTCAGGATTTAAATGTCTTCTCAATAAGACATGTTATTGGGAGATATAGAGTGACAACTAATATTTGTATATATGCATTTAATGTAAGCACTTTGTTATAAAAAAATCTCTGTAATAAAAATTGATTTACACTGTAGGGTATTAGAGTTTCATATTACTTTTTGGCCATGTAAATAACCGCAACTGCACCAAATTGCATATTTTTTCTCCTCTAAATAAATGCAAGGTGTATTTTTCCATATTCTCAAAATATCACACTAAATGAGCCATAAAGGCCTGATGTATCAAATATGATTCAAAAACAAAAAACATATGCAAACATTTTATTATATTTTGTCTAAAGGTTCAATAAACTGACAAAAAATAGATTTTTTTCTGACTATTAGCTAATCTTCAAAATCTTCTGCTAATAATTCAGCTTGAATCACTTAACTTGCACTCTTAAAACCTTTGTAAATCAATTTTGTTGCTATAAGATTAATTTGTTTATGCTGTTGGAACACCAATCGCCTTTCTAAATCTTGACAAGGCGCCACTGTAATATTATTAGTCTTTTCCTCTTGTTTTCTTAAGTCAATATGAAATTACATTTGTCTTATTCACTTTTATACAAAACAGGATTCCATCAAAAGTGGTAGTGCATAGAAGTGAACAAGAACGATTCATTCACTTAAATTGTTCAAAAACACTGATTCGTTCGCAGAATGTTCACTACTAATATAGGCTAGATGTACACTTGCAAAGACAGTAGTGCCGAGATGCATGTGTGCGTAAGGATGCAGCTTTTCATTTACTTTAAAGTCAGATCCTAAAATCTAGGCTTACCAAATACTTTATTAACATTCATTTGCTTTAGCACTGATATTTCACTTTTTGGAAATGCAAATGTGGATTGATCTTGTGGTTGATTACGCATAACATAGCTATGATAACTTATGATAATCTTGATCCTCTTCATTTTTTCTCTTTGCAGGTAGAGCTTTGCAGTCATCCTTCATTCTACAAACCCACTCGTCTTGTTCTTTCTCTTTCACATACACTCCTTTCTTTAATTAAGTTCTTTTCTTACCTGACTGCAAAGTCTATACCTGGTCATTCAATCAACCCATCTTCCTAACAGCCAATCAGAATGTCACAGCTTCAGTTCCAGGCGCCTGCCAACCCTGCTCCCAGTGCCGCCCCTTTACAGCTGGTCCCGCCCCAACCCGGGTTCAGCATTCCCTGTGCCACTGCTCCCTTACCCTCAGAGAGTGCCAGTCACCCATTACGAAACTCCGCCCTGCCTTCTGCCTCTGCCACACCCTTCTGCAACCCCACAGGTGGGTGATAAAGTGCATTGCACATTTTTAGAACTTGAAAATCTGAACATTTGAATTCTTCAGTCAGCCCAGGCCCACATGGAATTCTCAAAAACGTTTTTGTCAAGATTACATTTTGATAAAACATTTTGCATTAACAAGAATGGTCTAAAAAATGTCTTTTTAAGCATACTGAAAAAAAATGTACACTACCGTTCAAAAGTTTGGGGTTCGTAAGGTTTTTATTTAATATAAATTAATACTTATTATTCAGGTAGGATGCATAAAATGTGTCAAATGTGAAAGTAGTAGGGTCCCCGGAGGTCAAGGCCGAAGCCAATTCAGGTAACCAGTGGCCCAGTTGGCTGGGACAGTAACCCGGGCTTAAGTGTGGGCCCCCCTGGTTCGCCTGGTGAATGGATGGGGGTTTTGCTTCGGAGGTCCAAGGGGTGTGTCCTCCGGAGGGGTAGTTAAGGCTGCTTGTGTGTCGGGTAGGGACATTTATAATATTACAAAAAAATTCTGTTTTAAAATAAATGCTGTTCTTTAAAGGGGCTCTATGTAGGAATGACACCCAGTGTTCAAAATAGGTACTGCAGTCCAAATTCAAAATATTGTTTGGCCCGCCCCCTCGTTCAAAGACTTGCTATTAAACCAAAATATTAAGCAGCACAACTGTTTTCAGCATGTTTTGAGCACCGAATCAGCATATTAGAATGATGTCTAAAAAAATCATGTGACATTGAAGACTGGAATAATGATGCTGAAAATTCTGCTTTGCCATCACAGGAATAAATTAAAATTTTAAAATATGTTAATATAGAAAACAATTTCACAATATTACATAGCGTTTTCAATATATTTTTGATCAAATAAATGAAGCCTTGGTGAGCATAAAAGTTTTTCTTTTAAAAACATCTTACCATCAACCCCAAATTTATGAATAGTAATGTATTTTTCATGCTTTTTTAATGCATATGCAAAAAACTTAAGTACCTGGTTTTGCCCTGATAGCAAAATTATTTTCTTGGATTTTCAGTTTTAAAATGTTTCCTTTTGATTTATTGATTTTAGTATCTAACATGGCAAACCCTAAAGAGAAGACCCCAATGTGTCTGGTTAATGAGTTAGCCCGTTACAATAAGATCCAACCTGAATACAAGCTACTCAGTGAACAAGGACCAGCCCACTCCAAGGTAAGACTTGGTGCTTTAATATATACACAAACACACAAAACTCTTCCCACCTGTCTGAACTTTCTGATGGTGTTTCTTGGTCAGATTTTCTCAGTGCGGTTAACTCTGGGGGATCAGCACTGGGATGCAGAGGGGACCAGTATCAAAAAAGCCCAGCACTCAGCAGCATCATGTGCCCTTGCCGAAACTACTCTCCCCAAACCCAGTCACAGAAGTCCCCGCCACCCTGGCAAGAACCCAGGTGGAATCTACAAGGGCTCAGAGTGTACGTCCAATTTTTATTTTTTATCTTCTCAATAGTAGTAGTACGGAGCCCTGCACATGACATGCAGATGAAATATATAATATAATATAATATAATATAATATAATATAATATAATATAATATAATATAATATAATATAATATAATATAATATAATATAATATAATATAATTTATATATATATATATAATATAATATCGTGGCCACGAATTAAGAATTCGTTCCCTCATTTTGCTAAATTGTGCGCACGATATAATAATTTGATCCCTCGATTTAGGAAATAGTGGCCACATTGTACTAATTCATTCCCTCGTAGTGATTTAACTAAAACAAGGGAATAAAGTATTACAATGTGGCCACAATTTAGTAAAACATGGGAACGAATTGCTATATTGTGCACCTGATTTAGTCAATTTTAATTAGTAAAACGTACTGATGTATTAGTACAGGTGCTGGTCATATAATTAGAATATCATCAAAAAGTTGATTTCACTAATTCCATTCAAAAAGTGAAATTTGTATATTATATTCATTCATTACACACAGACTGATATATTTCAAATGTTTATTTCTTTTAATTTTGATGATTATAACTGACAACTAAGGAAAATCCCAAATTCAGTATCTCAGAAAATTAGAATATTGTGAAAAGGTTCAATATTGAAGACACCTGGTGCCACACTCTAATCAGCTAATTAACTCAAAACACCTGCAAAGGCCTTTAAATGGTCTCTCAGTCTAGTTCTGTAGGCTACACAGTCATGGGGAAGACTGCTGACTTGACAGTTGCCCAAAAGACGACCATTGACACCTTGCACAAGGAGGGCAAGACACAAAAGGTCATTGCAAAAGAGGATGGCTGTTCACAGAGCTCTGTGTCCAAGCACATTAATAGAGAGGAGAAGGGAAGGAAAAGATGTGGTAGAAAAAAAGTGTACAAGCATTAGGGATAACCGCACCCTGGAGAGGATTGTGAAACAAAACCCATTCAAAAATGTGGAGTAGATTCACAAAGAGTGGACTACAGCTGGAGTCAGTGCTTCAAGAACCACTACGCACAGACGTATGCAAAACATGGGTTTCAGCTGTCGCATTCCTTGTGTCAAGCCACTCTTGAACAACAGACAGCGTCAGAAGTGTCTCGCTTGGCTAAAGACAAAAATGACTGGACTGCTGCTGAGTGGTCCAAAGTTATGTTCTCTGATGAAAGTAAATTTTGCATTTCCTTTGGAAATCAGGGTCCCAGAGTCACTGTGTTTTCTGAGGTCCAAGGTCAACGCAGCTATATACCAGGAAGTTTTAGAGAACTTCATGCTTGACCAACTTTATGGAGATGCAGATTTCATTTTCCAACAGGACTTGGCACCTGCACACAGTGCCAAAGCTACCAGTACCTGATTTAAGGACCATGGTATCCCTGTTCTTAATTGGCCAGCAAACTCGCCTGACCTTAACCACATAGAAAATCTATGGGGTATTGTGAAGAGGAAGATGCGATATGCCAGACCCAACAATGCAGAAGAGCTGAAGGCCACTATCAGAGCAACCTGGGCTCTCATAACACCTGAGCAGTGCCACAGACTGATCGACTCCATGCCACACCGCATTGCTGCAGTAATTCAGGCAAAAGGAGCCCCAACTAAGTATTGAGTGCTGTACATGCTCATACTTTTCATGTTCATACTTTTCAGTTGGCCAAGATTGCTAAAAATCCTTTCTTTGTATTGGTCTTAAGTAATATTCTAATCTTCTGAGATTTGGGATTTTCCTTAGTTGTCAGTTATAATCATCAAAATGAAAAGAAATAAACATTTGAAATATATCAGTCTGTGAGTAATGAATGAATATAATATACAAGTTTAACGTTTTGAATGGAATTACTGAAATAAATCAACTTTTTGATGATATTCTAATTATATGACCAGCACCTGTAAGTAATGGGAATGAATTGTTAATTTGTGGCCACAAATTTCCTGCATGTCAAGTGCAGGGCTCTGTAGAGTAGCACCCAAAAGTGAAAATTCTCTCATCCTCACATTGTCAAAACCTGCATGAATTGGGCTGGAGAGCTCGGTATCATAAAAGAACTCCATATGACTTCTTTTATGATATGAGCATTTGAGCTTTGCCAGCTCTGTGTTGTCTAGAGTTGAGCTCTAACCCTAATCAAACACACCTGAACCATCTAACCAAGGTATTCAGGATTAATTGGAAATTACTGGCAGGTGTGTTGGAGCAGTGCTCTCCAGGTTTGCTTTAGAGATTTCAAATGTACTGTGAGTAGATGATCGTTGATTTTTCATTTTTGTGTGAACTATTCTTTAAAACTCCAAATAAATGTCTACATATATCTGTTGGAGTTAATCTGTCTTTATGATGTAATATGCAGTATATTGTAGTGTTTTTTTTTTTGTTTTGTTTTTTTTTTTTTGTGAAAGAAATTAGTACTTTTATTCAGCCAGGATGCATTCAATTGATTAAAAGTGACAGTAAAGATATTTAAAATGATACAAAAGACTTCTGTTTTTAAATAAATGCTGTTCTTCTGAACATTCTATTTATCAAAGAATACTGAAAAAAAGCATCACAGTTTTTACACAAATATTAAGAAGTACAGCTGTTTTCAGCACTGATAATAATAAATGTTTCTTGAGCACCAAATCAGCATTTTAGAATGATTTCTGAAGGATTATAGTAATGGTTGGCGAAAATTCACAAAACAAATTACATTTATTAAAAAGTATTATTTTACAGTTCAAATACTTGGGATCAGGAGGGTTTTTTTTTTTTTTTTTCCATAAAATTGATCAAAAGTGACAGTAAAGACATTTATAATGTTTTAAAAGATTTCTTTCAAATAAATGCTATTCTTCTGAACTTATTCACCAAAAATATTAAGCAGCTCTACTGTTTTAAACTTTGATAATAATAAGAAATGTTTCTGCCACTAAATCAGCATATTAGAATCATTACTGTAATGCTGCTGGAAATTCACAGAAACCATTAAATTTTAAAATGTATTAAAATTGAGGACCGGTATTTTAAATTATAAAAATATTTCACAATATTACTGTTTTCACAGTAATAGATTGAACCCCATGATTGTTAGCAGTGCAAGCAATTATTTGACATGCATTTTTCTCATGCAGATAACATAACCCACACTGTGGAGCTTAATGCACTTTGTATGAAGTTGGGCAAGAAGCCCATCTATAAGCCTATAGATGCCTACCATGGGATGAGACCAGCATTCAACTACAACATCAGAGCACCAGGCCCTTACACACGCTCCATGCAACAGTATGCACTTTTTATTTGAATCTATTCCTTGTGCTTATCGAATGATGCAGAATAGAAATGTTTACTAAGACAGCTAGTGATTAATCTTTTGTTTTTACAGAAAAATATAATGCTATACTATTTCACATTTTTCTTGATCAGTTATTACTACCCATTTCCTCCGGTGGGGCCAGTACTGTATCACATGGAGCTGTCTATCGGTGGACAACAGTTCCAAGGCAAGGGCCGCACGCGTCAAGCAGCCAAACACGATGCTGCGGCCAAAGCTATCAAATACCTGCAGAAAGAGCCAATAATGCAGCAACTGGCTGAGGTGAGAATTCATACTTATGACTTTTTCTTGTTTTTGTATGTGAAATGTAATTTGTAGACCAGAAAGAGCTGTCAGCGATTCTTCCTATTTAAATGTTGTGTAACGTGTGCCCTACTGTCGTCAATCCGTCATGTAATGTGCACAAAACAGCAACTAAATGGTACCCCAGACAGTCATGTAATGTGAGAAGAACAGCGACCCGACAACTTTGAAAATCCGGCATTAGTGTGTACCCGGCATTAGTTATTCTTCAAAAAGAGCTGTTCTCAGTTCTTGAACCTAGTAAATTCAAGCAAAATACATTCGTCTGATATATTTTGTTTTAATCGTGACTTAAAATACCTGTCATGTAGATGAAAGAAGAGCCAGTACAAGAAAACCTTAACAAATCCGAGATCAGCCAAGTGTTCGAGATAGCACTGAAGCGCAACTTGCCTGTGAATTTCGAGGTATGTCATGATCCCATCATGCGTAGGCTAAAAAATATGCAAATACTTTCATGCATTATAATTTAGCAAAATCTTGCATGTAGAAGATTCATGTCTCTGTATATCAGTGGAAAGGCAGTAATTTCCAAACTGCAAATTGTTCACTGTTCTTTCATTCTCCTCCCTGTATACAGGTGCTAAAAGAGACTGGGCCTCCTCACATGAAGAGCTTCATAGTGAGGGTAACAGTGGGTGAGTTTTCAGGGGAGGGGGAGGGCAAAAGCAAGAAGATTGCCAAGAAGCTAGCTGCCATCGCTGTGCTGGAGGAGCTCCGCAGACTGCCTCAGCTACCTGTCGCAGACAAGATACCACTACGCATTAAAAAGAAAAGCAAGTCCATTATTAAGGTAGATGATGACTTAGACCGGCTGGGTTAGTTTGATGGCTAGAGTGCTGTTCTGTTCAAAAACATCTTTGCTAATAAATATTAAATAAAGTAATTGATTTGCCTATTAAAATGTTAAACATTAATGTAATAATTAAAGCACCAAGTTAGAGGGTGTTTTTCTAGTTATAGACCAGAATATCAGCCTGGGAAGTTAATCATGTTTTTAAGCTATTATATTTAATTCAGAGATTATTTAATTGGCCAATAACTGTGCTTGATTGGCCAATTAGCGCAAATGATCATTTTACTTCATTTTATTCCAAAATTTGCCTTAATGGATAATTCTTTGCATACAAATAGTCTTTAGTGATTTAATATACTGATGAAAAGTTTGGGGTCAGTAAGATATTTTTTTTTTTTTGAAAGAAGTCTCTTATGCTCACCAAGGCTGCATTTATTTGATGATAAATACCATAAAACTGTAATATTGTGAATTATTATTATTTAAAATAACTGTTTTCTATTTGTAATTTATTACTTTCAGCAGTCATTATTCCAGTCTTCAGTGTCACATGATCCTTCAGAAATCATTCTAATATGCCCATTTGGTGCTCAAGAAACATTTTTATATTATTATAAGTGTTAAGTTGTGCTGCTTAATGTTTTTGTAGAAATTATGATACATTTCAGGATTCTTTGATTAAATGCCAACGAACAGCATTTATTTGAAATAGAAATCTTTAGCATTATAATTGTCACTTTTGATCAATTTAATGTGTTGCTGCCAAAATGAAATTATTCATTTTGAAAAAAATCTTTTATATATGGGTGAATTCCTTTGTGTAAATATCAAATTTGTAAAGTTTAACTGAAATACCATTCTGTGTGTTTTTGTCTGTTCATTGAATTAGAGGTGCAGTGTGTAAATTATAGCAGCATCTAATGGTGAATATGCAATATAGACAAGATACGGTGGCCAACACAGGACAAAAATATCGTCTGAGACATCAGAGAGTAGCAAGTCAAGCAAACACGCTCTGTAGAGCAGTTTGTCCATTTAGGGCTACTGTAGAAACAAGTCGGCGCAAAATGGCGACTTACCATGTAAGAACTCCACAGTGTATGTAGATAGAAATGGCTCATTCTAAGGTAATAAAAACATAACGGTTCATTATGTAAGGTCTTTATACACCACTGAAAACATAGTTATGTATATTATATTGAATTTCTTTCAATAGATCCTCCTAAAATGAACACATTGCACCTTTAAGTAAAGTAAATTAATGCCCCTTTCATCATATTCTCATTAATCTAATGCATTGATCAAGTCTTTCTGAATGTATACATTGTATAAAGTGTGTCAATATATATATATATATATATATTTCTCTTTCTTAATGAATCTTGCACCCACTCTCAGCTGCAGACCAGTCCAGAGTATGGTCAGGGCATGAACCCCATCAGCAGACTGGCTCAAATCCAGCAGGCTAAGAAAGAAAAAGAGCCTGAGTACACCTTAGTGACGGAGAGAGGTCTGCCTCGACGCCGGGAGTTTGTTATGCAGGTACTCCATCAGAGAAGACTCTGTTCTCTGACTCAGCATTTTTTATAATAGTTCAGTGCACATTTTGTGTGAAGGCCATGTTCTTCGGGCCATCATTTTCATCTACGACCTGTTCCCGGAAAAAAGACGTGCCTCTGTATGGCTTTCTTTTTTTTTTTTCTCTCACTCAGGTGTCAGTTGCGGGTCAGAATGCAGAGGGAATGGGTCCTAGTAAAAAAGTGGCCAAGCGAAATGCAGCCGAGAAGATGCTGGAGCTTCTGGGCTTCAAAGTGCCTCAGCCACAACCACCCAAACCGGCATTGAAAACGGATGAGAAAGTGAGTGTATGCTTATTAACAACATTTAATTTGCATCCTAAACAAATTATCACCTAATAATTTCATCACCCAGCAGAAATCATTTTCTAATACAGGAAAAACATTTTTTTTTTTTTTTTAATTGCTATATATTTGGAAGGGGATCCTTGACAAGGGGATCATCATATCTGGGGCTCCTTGGATTTATCATTTTCATCTTGTTCCAACTTTCTTTCCATCATGGAGCACAAACAGAAACATTTGAGTGTCAGTGTAAGCTGTAAGTGTTAGTGTAAACAGTTATAAAGTATTTTCATTTGTCTTTGTAAAGGCACCGGCTAAGAAACCTGGAGATGGACGAAAAGTGACCTTCTTTGAACCGGGATCTGTGGAGAAGGCTGGTCTTGGTATGTGTTGTCTAGTCATTTGTCATATTCAGCTATCATCAGTATGTATGTGGTCATATGTACATGGTCCTCGTATCATATTACAAGCTCATTGTCCATTTTAATGAATATTTATTGCTTGCGATTGACTCTTGCATTTCTCAAAACAGTCAATAAGGAGGAGGATTTCCGACTTCCCTTTCTCAGCCATCAGCAGCTTCCTGCTGGCATTTTACCCATGGTGCCTGAGGTGGCACAGGCGGTAGGTGCCAACCAGGGACCCCATGCAAAAGACTACAGTCGCACAGCTGCCCCCAACCCAGCCAAGGCCACAGTGACGGCCATGATTGCCAATGAGCTGCTGTACGCTGGCACGTCTCCGACCGCAGAGGGTATACTAAAGACCAAAAACAGCTTGGCACACAGACCCCACGGACCCCTTACCAGACCATCTGAACAGCTCAGCTACCTGGCCACTGTACAGGGATTACAGGTATTGAAAATAATAGTAAAGGAACACTTATCCACCCCAGTGATGTCGCTCAGCCAATCTGTATTTGTTTTTTTTTTGTTTTTTTTGCCACAGGTTGAATATAAAGACTTTCCCAAAAATAACAAGAATGAGTTTGTGTCTCTGATCAACTGTTCCTCTCAGCCCCCTCTCATCAGCCATGGCATCGGCAAGGATGTGGAGTCCTGCCATGACATGGTAAGTATTATTTGAACCTTTTTTTTTTTTGTTGTTTGTTTGTTTGTTTTTTAAATTAATACATTTATTCAGCAAGGAGACATTAAATTGTTCAAAATTGGAAGTTAAGGATACGTTTACATGACAATTATGTACTAAAAACAAAAAGGTTTTCCTTTGCGTCTTTTGCATACAGATGATAATGTTGTCAAAACCATCCCTGTTCACACAAACTCATGAAAACGACTAAAAATTCTGTATTAGTAATGCCAGGCCAGTAGTTGGCAATGTCACTTTGTAAAGAAACAAGAAACAGTGTTGGCCTATCCGCTTGTTAAGTCATGATGTAAGGAACGCCGTTTCTGGGTCCAAGCCTTGACTCGTTTCACTTGAGAATGCCATCGACGGCCGTTTATGAGCGCTATTTATTCATAATAAACATCAAACATTTAAAAAAGTTAAACATTTTAAATTCTTACAGTCAACACAACAATCTCCGTGCTCACAGCGTCACAGATATTAATATTTTAACGATTTATAAAAGATGAATCATTGTCTGGCCATCTGGGATTTTAGTATGGAGATAAAGGTTATAATTATATATTTTTTTGTAGTATTACACCACATCGTGTGTGTATATTAGCACCATTTGTTGTTTTCTTGTGGTATGAGATAGAGCGTTAGGACCCGGAAGCGCTGCCACGTGACGTCAGACTTAACAACCGAATAGACTGCACATGTAATATGCATGCGCATGATGTCACTGTTTCCACAAATTCACATTTTTGTAGTTTACACAGAGATGATAATGGTATCCTTTTCCAAAACGCATAAAACGTTTTCAGTTTTTAGTTGAAAACTGTCGTTTAAACAGCCCCTTAGACATATCGTGTCAGATTTACTAAACAGGGCAAATTATTGTGAGGCTGCCATCCCATAGAAGCACTCCACTCCCGATGGGAGTGGAAAGTTTTTCCGGGTGATCTACTGACAATGCACACATTAGCAGCCGAATCATTACCATAATGACCAACGAAATCTACCAAGAGCAGCGCAAGTTAGCTTAGGCAAATTAACTCTTTCCCTACCCGCAGTTTTTTTTAAGTTGCCAGCCAGCATTTTTTGATCATTTTCAAAAAAAATGTCATGGCCCCCAGAATATTTTGTTGTATGAATATCTGAACATTCAATATATCAAAAGAAACAGAGCCTATGATTTTTGTACTAGCTTCATGTGTTCTTTTTTTATCAACACCTGAATGTGGGTATGTTTCATTAAAAAAAAAGCAACATTTTGAACAAAAAGCTGAGAAAATCTTGTTCCCCCCTTCCAAAAGACTACAACGTTTATATAAGCAATGCTTTTATCGCTTATTTCTGCTCCTTTTACTTACTCTTTCAGAAGATGCGTAATAGCGCATGGCACAAATACCAGTAAATTGACTACTGCAAACATTAGTAAATCACGTTGCATGGTTCATTTAAATCTCATCCCATAATTTTGTATCTGAAAGTAAAACCCCTACAAATACATATGCAATAAGGTCAGACGCAAAAATAACTGTCCATGCTTTTTCAATGCTAATTTCTCACTGCATGAGAAAAACAAATCCTGACAGTGGTTTTTAATGGCAAAAAAGGGTTTGTGCTAGATCTGGCCCCTATAATGTTACAAAAAATTTCTATTTCCAATATTGTTCTTTTACCATTTCAGTAACACTTTACAATAAGGTTCATAAGTTAAAGTATTAACCAACCATGAGCAATACATTTGTTACCGTTTTTACTAATCTTCGTTAACGTTAGTTAATGAAAATGGTTTTTCATTGTTTGTTCATGTTAGTTCACAGTGCGCTAATAGTAACAAGATTTTGTTTGTTTTTGTTTTGTTTTTGTTGTTATGTAATGTCACCTTTCAGTCTTTCAATAAAAAAAAGTAACAAGATTTTTATAATGTATTAGAAATGTTGAAATTAACATTAACAAAGAATAATAAATGCTGTATAAGTGCAGTTATCATTATTAGTTCATGTTAACTAATGTAGTTAACTAATGTACCTTGGTGTAAAGTGTTACTTTCTATTAATCGAATAAACCTGAAAAATTATTGTATCACAGTTTCCACAAAAATACTAAGCAGCAAAACTGTTTAACATTAATATTGATAAGAAATGCTTCTTGGGCACCAAATTATCATATTAAAATGACTTCTAAAGGATCATGTTTATTTTCACAATATTACTGTTTTTACTGTATTTCTGCTCAAATAAATGCAGCTTTAGTAAGCTTAAAAGATTTCTTTCCAAAACATTTAAGAGTCTTAACACACAAGTGGTAGTGTAGTTTAAAGATTACAATGAAAGATGTCTCTACTTGTATCTTGCTTACTGCAATGCCTGTTTCTCTCTGGACAGGCTGCTTTGAACATCCTGAAGCTCCTGTCAGAACTTGACCAGCAGTCCAACGAGCGTACAACTAATGGACCAATGTCAGGGTCAGTATCATATGGTCTTATTAACTGTTTTACAACATGTTGGCATGCATTCACAGTAATGTTCTTTGTAGATGCCTTCTAAAGTGATTTGAACACTTTTTTAGAATTCTTCTCATTTCCACCTCCACAGGTGCAACAAACAGGACCTAGAGGGCGATGCATTATTAAAACCGGTTAACTCAAGCACCATCGGAAAGACTCTGGATGGCACAGTGTAGAATTGACTATTTGATTGGTCGTTTTATTTGCGAAACACTAGAGAAAAGTCAGAAGCAGAGTTTTGATTGGCTGCTCAAAAAGGCCTTTGAGTAATTCTGAATTTATCTTAGACTTAAATGGATTTAAAGTATTCAAAACTCACAATTAAACAAGGTTGAGAGATATTGATGTTGTTTAATTGTGCACATGCGGTGACACATTTTTAAACGCTAAGGCTTTGGAATAGTCGCCTCATCATATCCAGTGAAGTGGTGGTTTTGTTTTCGTTGTTACATTGTAAAATGATTATCGTGAAGTTTGACTTGAGTAGATTGGCTTTTCTTCGTTGTTCCAAGGAAGTCATGTTTTCAGTGTTTTTTTTTTTCTTGCTTTTATTTTTCTATTTTATTTTTAACGTTGTATTATAGGAACCCAGCGCGTTGGGTTGTATTAGCGCTGTTGTGAAGTGCAGTATAAAACCCCGTTGAAGGATATGATGAAGCTCTCAAACATGTCTCTGCTGTGGCGGTTTTTCTCCAGTGCTTTTTGAGTTACAATGACGACAATAACACTCTCGAGGAAAAAAAAAAAAAAAAGAAGGAAAGAAATTTCATCTACATTTTCATGTAGGTCTGGGAAAATGTTATTGTGACTTCAGTGTAGAGTGTGTGGTGGTGTTTTTTTTGTTTGTATGTGTGAGTGAGTGAATGTATGTATAAAGCACGATGATGTTCAGTCATGTCAGTTAAACTGATGCATTCTCCTGTCAGTGTTGACCCCACCCACTCTCTGCCAGTTGCATCCTGTTTTCCTCATGGAATATGAGTAAAAAATGATGTGCCTCTTGCACAAAAAAAAAAACAAAAAAACTGTGTGTGCGTGTTTTGTAAATGCTATAATCTGTGATCTCATGGTCATGGAAAACCAGGCAAGCAAGCCAGGGAAGTTTTCTGGGAATTTTAAAATTGAGATTTAAAGGCCAAAAAATTTAATGAAAAATATATATAGTATTTTTTTTTTCTCTAGTAATTCTCTGAAGAATATCTAGGAAAGCTATAAAATATATTTTTAAGATTTTTATTTATCTTCATGAGTACTTTTTTTCCTTTTTTTTTTTTTTTTTTAGATAAACTTGGATAAATCACAAATTACTGGTAATAATGTGAAAGGTCTGTGTATAAATGTGGCCAAGAGTGAGCAGTGTTGAGGAAAGTTACTTTTAAAAGTGATGCATTACAATATTGAGTTACTCCCTAAAAAAGGTAACTAACTGCATTACTTAGTTACTTTTTATGGGAAGTAATGCATTACATTACTTTTTCTTATCTAGACTGGGCTTGCTTGTTTTTAAAACAAAAAAGTTATATTTTTGGCAAATGTAAAGGCTCTTTCACACCAAAAGTGTAATGAATAAGCCTCAGGTGTTTAACTAAAGGCATTTTTGCTTATTAGTATGCCTGAATTGGATCGTCGAAAGTGAACAGCAAAGACATTGGTTAATAAAGTGAGATTAAATACATAAAGTATATTTGTGTAATTTAACATTTAATTATTGCAGATTTGAGTAATATTCTGGGTTTGCATTTCACTCATCCATTTTAAGGAATACTGAATCTGTTTTTGTGCAAGTGAGATGAGTAAATGCATGTTCACATTTAGTCTAGAACTACAATAACCATCATGTTTGCACAGTGCACACGACACCTCTGAACTTAAGATTTCTCTCAGGATAGGGAGATACTTGCGTTACTTATTTGAAAAATGAAACTGAAAAATATGAAAAAAGTAATCCGATTACGTAACTTATCTTACTTGTAATGTGTTACCTTCGACGCTGACCGTGAGTGTGTGAAAAGAATATGGAACTTGTATTTTGTTTATGTTTTTATGATCAAGTACAACAAGCTATCGATTTCAATATAATTGGAAGCCATGGAGAAAAAAACACCACACATTGAGTTAAATGTTCACATTTATATATTTGATTATTGCATATATATATATATATATAATATATATATATATATATATAAAGTATTTCAATGGGTATCATTCCCAATGAATTGCTGTTCAGTCCCAATCCAGTTGCATAAAAAACAAATTTCAGATGTGAACCATATCAGTGTTTGTTGAACGGCTCACCCATGACTGATTAGCCAGCCTGAAAAACAGATCACAGCTGAATTGGGCCTAGATGACCAGAAGATACCCATTTCACTTCAAACAGTGATTTACCCACACATCCATAATAATATAAACTAAGGATCATTAAAAATAATATTTTGCACATTATTTGCTGCTCAAAAAAGACCAGTCAAATCTGCAGTGTTCCAGATATTTAAGCAGCCTTTATTGGGCCATTGGCTGCTCTTTTCTTCCTCATGGTCTCAATGAACGGGTACATGCACTGGTCTGAACCCATAAAGCGGTATGTCGCCACATTGGATTCCCATGGCAACAGGCTGCAAAGACAAGATGTCATTAAAGTAAAGTGCTGATGTGTAGGGCATCAAGGTTTGCTCTTTTAAAAACAGCAAGAATATGTATGATGCCATAAATGAGGCAGAATTATTTAATGATGCAGATGTGAAAAGAAATAAGACTTCATGTTGGTCTGTACTCACGCTCTGGCCAGGAAGGGCAGGTAGGTTAGTCTGGGGATGCACACTAGTGGCTGGTCTATGAGAATGGCATTCATAGCCTGCTGTACACAGTACAAGGGCTCCAGTGGAGGCAGAATCAGTTCAACCTCTTCCCTGTAAGGGGAGAAAAACGGCAAGAGTTGAGTACTATGAAGGGCTATTTACTGTCATTTACACTTTCATTGTAAACCTTTAGTATAATGTACTTGATGTGACTTAACACAATACAATACAATGCAATGTATTTACTTAATCACTTAAAACTTATTCAGCAAAGATGCACTGAATTGATCAAAGGTGACAAGAAATCATTTATAATGTTACAAATTTCTATTTCAAATATTGTTCTTTTTAACTTTCTATTCATCATACAATCCCGAAAAAAATTAGCTGTTCATCATACAATCCCGAAAAAAATAGCTGCACTATTTTCAACCTTGATAATAAGAAATGTTTCTTGAGAACCAAATCAGCATATTCATTTCTGAAAGGATCATGTGACTTGTGAATCATCAGAGTTGGTAAGCAAGCAAGAACAACAGCGAAAAATGGCAGATGGAGCAATAATAACTGACATGATCCATGATTACATGATATTTTTAGTGATATTTGTGAATTGTCTTTCTAAATGTTTTGTTAGCATGTTGCTAATGTACTGTTAAATGTGGTTAAAGTTACCATCGTTTCTTACTGTATTCACGGAGACAAGAGAGCCGTCGCTATTTTCATTATTAAACACTTCCAGTCTGTATAATGCATAAACACAACTTCATTCTTTATAAAACTCTCCAACAGTGTGTAATGTTAGCTTTAGCCACGCAGCATAGCCTCAAACTCATTCAGAATCAAATGCAAACATCCAAATAAATACTACACTCACATGATCCGATGTATGCATGCAGCATGCATGACGAACATCTTGTAAAGATAATTTTTGAGGGTTTATTAGCTGTGTAAACTGTGTTTATGCTGTTCAAGGCAAGCGCAAGCTCCGGGGGAGGGGAGCACGAGAATTAAAGGGGCCGCAGCCTATATATCGGTGCATAGTTAATGATGCCCCAAAATAGGCAGTTAAAAAAATTAATTAAAAAAAATATATGTGGTATTTTGAGCTGAAACTTCACAGAGACATTCAGGGGACAACCTTAGACTTATATTACATCTTTTAAAAAGACGTTCTAGGGCACCTTTAAAAGTCTTATGACCCCAACCTTTCGAACAGTATACACTGACCTAATCCTGCAGCCATCAAACATGCCAGTGTCCACAACATAAGGGCACACAAGAGTGGTCTTCACTCCATCCACGTCCTCTTCCGTCAGCAGTTCGTGGGCCAGAGACTCATGAAACCCCACTGCAGCAAACTTACTGGCACAGTAATCCTAAAATTCACGCATACAGACATCAGTAGTTTAATGGCATGAAAATTAGGAATAAAAAAAAAGGTGGGATTTAAAGGTGGGTTTTGAATACTATGAAAAATTAGCCCCTTTTACTCAACTGCTGTCCATCTCACCTCTACACAGGCTGTGCTGAAGAGTCCAAGGACACTGGCTATAGTGATGATGTGGCCATGATTTTTGGCCTTCATCTGAGGGAGGAACGCCTTCACAGTCTACATGCAGAAAAACAAAACGAAGTAGTTTTATATAGATATAGCCTTAAAGGCATAGTTCACCTTAAAGTGCCCCTATGCTATTTTAAAGGTTCCTAATTTTGTTTTGGAGGTCTCCTACAATAGATTTACAAGCATCCAAGGTCAAAAAACACTTTTTTTCTAGTTTTCTCATAATAAACACATTGCAACATCACCTCTTTTCCAGTGTCTGAAACGGTTCGGTAAAGCAATAGTTCTCAAACCTGTCCTGGGGACCCCCCACCACTGCATGTTTTGTATGTCACCCTCATCAGACACACTCAATTCAACAATAGGTGCGTTCCATTCGACCGTAAGTGGACTGCGAAGTGGACTTCACACGGTATTTCGCCATCTTAAGTGAGATTCCATTCCGAAGGGAGCGAACATGTTCCGTTCGAAGGGCACTGCGAACGGCATAGGGAAGAAGGGAACATCGATACATCACTTCACAGGAAGTAGAGAGGTAAAATTACCCAACTCTCATTGCGCACCACGTCACCATTCAGAACTACGACGAAGCAGAGCCGTTGAAAGAGTTTAACGGCTCTATTTGAGTATTCATATTTTATACGAACGAAAGTATGAATGGTTATGGCGACGAGTGTTACATTTGTATATTTTATTGTATGAATAGGCATGACAAAGTAAAAGTGTTGAAAAGCAGCTAAGGCTCTATCATTTATTTTATTTTATTTTATTTAATGTTACCTCAGGAGTGTTTATGCGGCTGCGCGTGGAAAAGAAAGCGCATGAGACCATGGATTAAGAATACATACAGTTAACCAAATGAGAATTTATTTTCATATGGCATGACAGTTACAGCTTCAAATCTGTTAAGAGTCGATTTTAAATTCGAAAGTAAATTAAAATATCTATTTATTTATTTATGTCATCAATCTCCACGACACTGTCTTTGATGACGTTTGCAGGGCGTTCCAAATGAGTGATTATTGCCAGCGAAGTCCACTTCAACTGATATACCGTGCTCAGGGAGTAGGGAGCAGTGAACACTGCGTAGGGACCCTGTCGAATGGAACGCAGCTATTCAATTGCAGTCTCTACTAATAAGCTGATGACTTGAATCAGGTGTGTTAGATGAGGGAGACATGCAAAATGTGCAATGGTTCTCAAACCCCAGGATTCGGTAAAGGATTCAGTCTCTCTAAACCCCTCCTTTTCGAGAGTCAACTCTGCTCTGAGTAGTCAGATGGCCCAGTCTGTTGTTATTGGTCTACTGCTTACAGCATGTGTCGGAAATGAAACGGCCAATACCTGAATTTTAGCTCTGTATCTTCCTCAGCACTTAAAGGGTTAGTTCACCCAAAAATAAAAATTCTGGCATTAATTACTCACCCTCATGTCGTCCCATATCCGTAAGACCTTTGTTGATCTTCGGAACACAAATTAAGATATTTTTTATTAAATCCGATGGCTCAGTGAGGCCTGCATTGACAGCAATAACACTCCCTTTTTCAATGCCCAGAAAGCTACTAAAAACATATTTAAAACAGTTCATTCAAGAATACTTTTTGTGCACCAAAAATAACAAAATAGCAACTTTATTCCACAATATCCAGTGAAGGGCGATTTCAAAACACCGCTTCATGAAGCTTTGAATCTTTACGAATCATTTGTTTTGAATTAGTGGTTCAGAGCGCCAAAATCACATGATTTCAGTAAACAAGACTTTGTTACATCATAAGCGTTTTGAAACTTCAATAGTTCACGTGACTCTGGCAGTTTGATATGCGCTCCGATTCACTGATTCAAAACAAATGATTCATAAAGAATCGAAGATTCATGAAGCAGTGTTTTGAATTCGCCCATCAGTAGATATTGTGGAATAAAGGCACTATTTTGTTATTTTTGGCACACAAAAAGTATTCTCGTCATTTTATAATATTAAAGTTGAACCACTGTTGTCACATGAACTGTTTTAAATATGTCTTTAGCAGCTTTCTGGGCATTGAAAAAGGGAGTGTTATTTCTGTCTATGGAGGCCTCACTGAGCCATTGGATTTTATCAAAAATATCTTAATTTGTGTTCCGAAGTGTGGAACGACATGAGGGTGAGTAATTAATGACATTATTTTCATTTTTGGGTGAACTAACCCTTTAATACACAATGATAAGAAACAGTAATGATGGAGTTGGTTTTACCGTCTCAGTTCGAGCCAAAGTCCTCATCCTTTGGAAGTGGCTGCAAAGTAGATTTGCCTTTATAGCGCAGAAAACTGCATCTTGACAATTCAACAACATGATCCAAACTCTTCCCGGCCTCAGCTACAACTAGTGTTTGAGCGCGGGTCAAAATAGACATTGTTCACGAGCAGCCAATGAAGACCATAGGCTGGCATTAAAGGATTAGTTCACTTTTAAATAAACTTTTCCTGATAATTTACTCACCCCAATGTCATCCAAGATGTTCATGTCTTTCTTTCTTCAATCGAAAAGAAATTAAGGTTTTTGATGAAAACATTCCAGGATTATTCTCCTTATAGTGGACTTCAATGGCCTCCAGTGCAGCTTCAAAGTGCTTTAAACGATACCAGACGAGGAATAAGGGTCTTATCTAGCGAAATGATCGGTCATTTTCGAAAAAAAACAACTGTATATGCTTTATATATGCTTTATAAACACAAATGATCACCTTCCGCCAAAACCACACTTTCGTATTCTTCAAAACGCTTACGCTGTTTGTCCGACACCTTCCCTATTCTACTTACAGAACGAACGCGCCGCCAGTTCCATTTTTTTCCATAAGTAGAATAACAAAGGTGTAGGAATGATCGGTCATTTTTGAAAAAAATACAACTGTATATGCTTTATAAACACAAAATATTGCCTTAAACTTACTTCCGCTTTCTGTATTCTTCAAAACACTTACGCTGTATGTCCTACGCCTTCCCTATTCTACTTACGGAATGAACGCGGCGCCAGTTTTGTTTTTTTCCGTAAGGAAAGGCGTAGGACATACAGTTTAAAGCCCTTTCAAGCTGCACTGAAACTGTAATTTTGACCTTTAACCGTTTGGAGGCCATTGAAGTCCACTATAAGGAGAATAATCCTGGAATGTTTTCATCACAAACCTTAATTTCTTTTCGACTGAAGAAAGACATGAACATCTTGGATAACATGGGGGTGAGTAAATTATCAGGAAAAGTTTATTTAAAAGTGGACTAATCCTTTAAGCAAATTTGTCTACAAACCTACGTAGGTTTGTGCAGGGCATAAGAGACTGGAATTACTGATGACTCGTTTCAGCCAGTTCAGAATTGTTTCTTTTTTTGGAAGACAATATCTTCATTTATTTTGCAGCTTTGAAACTTTCCAGATCTACATGAAAGGTAATATCAGAAAAAGCATAATAGAGGCACTTTAAAATGAAACTTCTTTCATTCTAAACCCACATGCTGTTTGTTTTTCTGTTGAACACAAACAGAGAATTCTATAAGAATCTTCATGCGGCTCTATGAAAACACCATCAAATAAAACCGCACATTACCGGTTCGCTTCAGAAGACTTCTGAAGACATACGATAGCTTTGTGTGAAGAAGAGATTGAAATTTAAGTTGTTATTCACTGATAATCCTCCCCACAGGCAAAGATCTGAAATCTCATTTGATTTGGTTAGAAATAATATTTCTCAGCTGTTCAGTTATAACCAAAGGCATATGGAATATTTCAGAGCTTTGGCAGAGGGAGTATTTATGATGTTTTTTTTTTCTTGTGTGTGTGTCCTTTTTGGAGATTGAGAGCCATAATTATTATGAATAGCTGCATGAAGGTTCTTTAAAAAAATTAAAAAAAAGATCCCACAGAAAAATTACAACATATGTGTATGGAATAACATAAGGATCTTACAGAGACCAAACTCACTACAATTTTCAAGGCACTAACAAAAAAGTAACTCCAAGGATTTTTAGAAATGTACTATGGTAGTGCCATGGTATTCTTTATATTTAAATATGGTAATCATTAGTTGATAGATCAGATGCTGAAATAATAAATCAGATTATCCAATTGATTTCTAAAATGATAAATCAAATGCACTAACACGCGTGATAACAGGTAGATGCACTGTAAGGTGCTTTGGATAAATGTGTCTGAATACATCTAAATGCAAAAAACCATAGTATCGCCATAACTGGTTATTATGATCTCTTTTTGCATCCAGTGCACACACCAGCTCAATGCTAATGTGTAAGCTGCTAAAAGATTGCTCAACGTAAGCATTAATCCACTTCATACATGGTCACGGTTATTTGCATTAAGAGGATCAGAGTGAGACTTTTGTTGGGGAATAATATGTTTACATCAGAGAACGGCTGTAAATAAGGCTAAAGGGATAAAATCAGGTAATTTCCACATCATGCATTCTATGCATATCAAGTAGTACAAAGGCAAAGCAGCTTTACTTACTTATAATCCATTGGTCATATTTGTCAAATAACTTTGGCACGAATGTGGAATGAGTGTCAGTATGTATAAGGTGTTCACATGGCATTGTATTATAATTCTCATCATTTTCAGCTTAGAAGATTCAGCAATGATTTATTTTAAGCTATTTAAAGGATTAGTCCACTTTCAAATAAAATGTTCCTGATAATTTACTCACCCCCATGTCATCCAAGATGTTCATGTCTTTCTTCAGTTGAAAAGAAATTAAGGTTTTAGATGAAAACATTCAAGGATTATTCTCCTTATAGTGGACTTCAATGGCCTCCAAACGGTTGAAGGTCAAAATTACAGATTCAGTGCAGCTTCAAAGGACTTTAAACAATACCAGATGTGGAATAAGGGTCTTATCTAGTGAAACGATCGGTCATTTTCTAAATGCTTTATAAACACAAACTATCCCCTTGCACGTGCTCCCGCTTTCCCCGCCATTGAAGTCCACTATAAGGAGAATAATCCTGGAATGTTTTCATCACAAACCTTAAAACCATTTCTTTTCGGCCGACGAAATAAAGACATGAACATCTTGGATGACAAGGGGGTGAGTAAATTATCAGGAAAAGTAAAATTATTGAAAATTAATTATTAAAACGATTGAAAAGTACATATACTTTTTAAAAAATTAAGATAAACATCACTTTTGGATGTATATTTGACTTTCTGGTTGTCAAAATGAACCACAAAAAAATTCTACAGTGGTAAATGTTATAGTATTGGAGTAAAAATGACTGACTTTGCTCACACAGGGTAGCTATAACAACTTCCTAAAATATGCTCTGATATTTGTGTTGTGTTGATGGGTTTGGTGTTTACACCTTGTTACACTTGAATATCCTTGAATGAAATATTTTAACTCAAAAACGGAGGTGATAATAGTATAATGCGGGATTTACAACGTAAGTTGAAAAAGGTCGTAAAAGGCTGCTCGTTTAAAAAAAAAATCACACACCTTGGGACCAGGAAAAATAATTGCAAAAATGTCTAAATAATTCGTTTGAAAGGATTTGTTTTTACTCAACTTTGAGAGTACCATTTTTGATATTTTACTTCAAACTTACAATCTTACCCAGAAGAGGGCGTGGCAGTTTACTTTCAGTGTCCTCTCCACCATGGTATCGGGACAGTCCAGGAGTCTCTCACCGGCCACCACCCCGGCATTGTTCACCAAGTAGGTCACATCCCTTCCCACCTCCTTCCGTACCTGGTCGGCAGTGCGGTACACTTCTTCTCGGTTTGTCACGTCCACTGTGTACGCGTGTGCCTGGCCCCCTTGCGCCCTCACCATCTTGGCTGTCTCTTCATTAGTTTCTCTGTTGAAGTCCCACAGGACCACTTCTGCACCGTGTTTCGAGAACTCCAGGGCGAACAGGCGGCCCAGCGCTCCTCCAGAGCCGGTTATTAGCACCAACTCGCCGTCTATGGGCTTCGTACGTGGTCTCAGCACGATCCGCAGACAAGAGCGCAGGATGAAGTACACTATGTCCAGCAGCATCATTTGTAAATCCATTAGGAAGATCATGGTGCCCAGGTAGATGTGTGTGATTGTTTGAGGGAGTGAGTGAGACAGCCAAGCTTGTTTCCCTGTTTCTGGACTAGCCATGCCTTTCCCCCAGAGGCTGTTTAAATACTCCCGTACTCAGGATTAGACGAAAATACGTCTTCAAGCCACCAATTAAACTACTTTTGCTGTGAGAAAAGGCCTACTGCGAGACAGTTTGGTGCCTAAGGGGACATGGTGATGAAACTTAAAGTTTCTTCTAAGAGAAAGCAAAATCTTTAAAAAA
This sequence comes from Chanodichthys erythropterus, assembly GCF_024489055.1. Taxonomy (NCBI): domain Eukaryota; kingdom Metazoa; phylum Chordata; class Actinopteri; order Cypriniformes; family Xenocyprididae; genus Chanodichthys; species Chanodichthys erythropterus. The sequence goes on from NC_090241.1 coordinate 29,907,762, forward strand.
AAATAGTTTTCCTGAGCTAACAAAAATGTTTTAAGAACATTTTGCTAACTTTTTTATGTTATTTTTTGAATATTCTGAACTAATTTTAGAAGGAATACTTTTACTGGTGTAATAATTCATCAGGCTACAGAATGTGTGTACACCACCATTGCATACAATTATATGAAATATAATGAAAATAAACTGATTCTGAATATGTTAAAGAAGAGAGGCGCTGTTCTGCTTCTAAGAATCTATAGCAATTGTCGTGCAAGTAGGCCTACAGCAATAGCTTGAATGGACTACAATGGTATACTGCAATAATACATCAAAACATATACCTTAAAACAATATGAATACCCCTTTTCACACATTTATAGTCCTAAGTAATCAAATCAAACTTGCTCTGATTTGACCTGAGATGCAAAGCATGCTGAGTAACCAGCAGTGCCACAATATTATCATTGATGATGTGTGTTCATACTGTAGCCTGTGCTGAAAAAGCCACACTAAAATATAATAAAGCATCATTGAGTTCCCTGAACCACAAAAACAATCCACTGTGGACATTTGAAAACCTATATATATATATATATATATATATATATATATATATATATATATATATATATATATATATATATATATATAAGCTTTGTGTGACTTTTAGGGACCAACTCTTATAATTTAAAGAGTGGAATCATATGGAACTATGGTGGTGTTTGTGCAGTAAGGAGATTATGTGTGCATGTAGCATTAATCTGTGTTGGTTATGCTTTTGTAAGGCAATGCAATTCTGCAAGTTTTTAACAGTGTTAGCCTTGTTTAGTTATGGACAAAGCACTGTAGTCATCCTGGATGGATCAAAGGTCTCCACCAGGCATTGCATGTTTAAATCATCTTAACCTCGCTTTTCAAACCTGCAAATGTCAAATTAGTATTTATTATAATGATATAGTTAAATCACATTAACATACTTTATACACACACACACACATATATATATATATATATATATATATATATATATATATATATATATATATATATATATATATATATATATATGTTTTTGATTTTAAAAAATCTAATAATCACATATGGTCAAATCCAGTGTTATAAGTAACGCGAATAATGTAATCAGATTACTTTTCCAAGTAACTGTAAAGTAATGTATTACTTTTAAATTTACAACAAAATATCCCAGTTACATTTTCAAATAAGTAACGCAAATGACTTTTTCTCATTTATTAACTGACAGCTCTCAAGTCCCCATGTTGAGAGAAATCGGGAGTAAATGCAGAGGTGTTGTGTGCGCTGTGTAACCTTGATGCTTATTGTAGACTAAATGTGAGCAGTCATTCACATTTAGTGTTGTGATTCAGTGTTCCTCAAAATTAATAAAAACAGTTAAATGCAAACTCATAATGTTACACAAACCTGCAATAATTAAATATGTTAAATAACACAAATATACGTTATGTATTTAATTTGACTTTAGTGTCTTTGCTGCTGGCCTTCAATGACCAAATTCAACCATACTTTTAAGTAAAAATGACTTAAGATAAACATCACATTTGTGTTTTATTTTATTTATTTTTTACAGACGACACCATTGTCAAAATGATCCCCATTCATACAAATCCGTGAAAATGACTAAAAACGCTGTATTCTGCTGGCAGGCCATTAGATGGTGATGAAACACTATAGACTGAACATGTAATGCGCATGTGCATGACGTTATCATTTTCACAGATTCGCGTTTTTGTTGTTTACACGGAGACTGTTTTCAAAAACTTGCACTTTGAAATCTGTTTTCAAAAATTTGCGTTTTCAGGCCACCATTTAGTTTTTAGTTGAAAACGGTGTTGCCCCTAAGAGTGTTTGAGCTGCGCCCTCTAATGTACAGGTGTAAATTTGCATTTGCTTCTGCCTGAGATTTATTCATTTCACTTATGGTGTGAAAGGGCCTTTACATTTGCCAGAAATAGATTATTAAAAAACGAACAAGCAAGCCCAGCTCAGATGAGAAAAAGTAACTCAACACATTACATTCCACAAAAAGTAACTAAGTAATGCAATTAGTTACTTTTTTAGGGAGTAATGCAATGTTGTAATGCATTCCTTTTAAAAGTAACTTTCCCTAAAACTGGTCAAAACTAATTTTAAGAAAACAGCATTTTTTAGTATAAGTACTGTATTGTTTTACTCTAAAAAAGCACAATTAAAGCGCAAGGACCTAGACTGTAAGTTAATTATATTGAGAAAAAAAAAAAAAAAAAAAGCCCACTGGAACTCTCTAATATATGTGTACATGCAAAAGTTTCGCAATATCAAAGCTCCATTTATTTTTTACACACACGTGAACTTGCATGTGCTCATTTACCTCACATAACTTTTAAGTCCCTCTTTCTCTCTCTTTGCATATGAGACATGGGAATGTGTATATATGAGGCCCTACATTACAGCAGTGCCTATGGTATTGTTCTTTCTGCATGAATAGCCTCTAGCTACAGGAATGAATTTAATCCTCCCTTTTCACGTGTTTCAGCATCAATGGGCAATACTGGCCAGCTAAGGAAACATTGAAGAGAGTCCTCAACCACAAAATCAAAACCACCTACTGTATATGCCAGAATTATATCAGTATTATTAGCTTAATGCAAAGTTTTGTCATTTATACAGGCCATTATTTTTGAAGTCCCCATTGATTGTAATTGCATTAAAACAAAAGATTAGTTCATTGTTCAAAATGAGAAGAAAGTCAGTCATGTGGGCTTTGAAGTGGTATGTAAATAATGACTTTTAGATTAATCAAGATTATTTAATAATTAATCCTCTAACATTGCTGCAATTTTCGAAGACATGCGTGTACTCATGAGACATTGTAATGAGTTTAACTCATCTTAAGTGCCATGAGGCAAAAAAAGAGAAAACCAAAACCTCTGAGGTATGTCATCTAAAACAGGCTCGGTGCAGCTCAGAGGTGCAGCAAGATGTAGAAGTCAATTACATGCATGAGTTCCTCAGATGAGGGGAGCGACATATTCAGGCTGCTCATTATCATGTCAGCGTGCGGCTCCAGACGCTCATGGATGCTTTTCTACCTCACTCTGCTGGTAGCACTGGTGTCCCAGAGCGAAGGAGGTTGTCAGGATACGGGACTGTGTTGCTTTGGACAAAACCAGTCATGTATTACTGAAGACTGGAGAAAAGATCGCTCCTATGGGGAATGTTACTGCGACCAGGCATGCAAGACGACATTGGACTGTTGTCACGACTATGACCTTGCTTGTCCAGGTTTCTAAAATTTCATATTTTTCAGATGCCATGTATTAAAATGATAAAAACAGATTCAGGCCATGTCTGTAATGGAGGCCAGATTTTATCCACAGCTTCTTGTACACTTTTTTACCATCAATGTTTAAGTTTTTATATGAATATAAAATATTGTGCACAATATATTTTGTATATTTATATTTATATATATACAAATTACAATATATACAAATTTTAAATAGTTTTACCGTTTACAGCACTTGTCAGTACTGTTAGTTACCTGTAGCAGCTAATGAATCAGAAGTCTCCCACATTCGCAGAAAGTAGTTTACTTTTGCATTACAAAATAAGGGATATTATTATATGTGTGGATATTGTTATATGAATAATTTATATGAATGCATAGGGGGAAGTATATGTTATGTGCTGTAACGTTTATCATTTCTTATGTTTCATTATTTTGCTTTACGTTACAAATTCTTCTGACTAAATGTTTAATTTGCAACATTTTCAAAGTTTATGGGGGCTTTGGAAACTTGTCACTGTAGTACTTTACAGATATTTCTGCTTTTTTATTATTTAAAACACTGGAGGATTGAAAAAAGCTTTCAAACATCTTTTAGTGCAGATTGTTTTGTGATCTTGTCACAATGTAATGTGATGATTCAGTTAAAAACTACACTGGAGACAGTAAACCTCATTTCACAGGCAAAGAAGCCTTAAAGGCACAGTGACAACAACAGCCTGTTTAGTTTGAAGTTTCAGAGGGAGGGTGGAAAACGGTCATCCTAGATAACAGGGAACATTCTCAGAACTTTGGCTAACGTTCGAGCAAAGCTCTTTAAAATTTATAAACGAATGCTCTTCCAGTAACATTATTTGAACATTTGTTGTAGGTTATCTGCATGGTCTTTAATATGTTCTCTAAACATTATCACAAGTGGATCTGAGTGAAGACCCCTGTAATATATTTCTGTTGCTGCTGCATATTTATCATTGCTTTTAAACTCCACTAGGGAACATTCTCAGAACATGAGAATGGCAAGGTTCTCTTGATTATGAATAAATGATCTTCCAGTACCATTAATAGAATGTTTGTTCAACGTCATCTGGTCTTTAAAAATGTTCTCAATATGTTAGCACAAAAACGTACGGAAGAGGATTAGGGCCAAGCAATAATAAAAAAATAAAACCATCTCAAGATTAAAGTTGTTAAATTTTGAGAAAAATGTTGAAATAAAATGTTGAGAATAAACTCATTAAATTATGACTTTATTCTCAACATTTTATCTCGACTTTTTTCTCAAAATTTAACGAGTTTTTTCTCATAATTTAACGAATTTGTTCTCGTAATTTAACGACTTTTTTCTCGTAATTAAATGACTTTATTCTCAACATTTTATCTTGACTTTTTTCTCGAAATTTAACAAGTTTTTTTCTCGTAATTTAACGAGTTTATTCTCAACATTTTATCTCAACTTTTTTCTAGAAATGTAACAACATTTTTCTCGTAATTTAATGAGTTTATTCTCAACATTTTAGTTAGACTTTTTTCTCGAAATTTAAAGATTTTTTTCTCGAAATTCAACAACTTTAATCTCGAGATGGTTTCAATTTTTTATTATTGCTTGGCCCTAATCCTCTTCCGTAAAAACGTTATTTATACTTCATTCATGGAACTTTTTTTTCTTAAACGTTTTAGTTGTGTGTTCATCGTTTTTTAAATGTTGCATAGAACATGAAACATTCAAAGGTAACATGTTTGCAAAATTATACAGTTGAGTGCAAATTGAATTCCCTTAAAATTCGTAGGCTATAACCAAGAAAAAAAGGGTTTTTAAAACATAAAAAAACGTTTTGAAAGTTTTCATCACTTAATGGGAACGTTAGAAAAAGAATATATTTTGGTCACATTTTAGATTAGGGTCCAATTCTCACTATTAACTAACTAACTATGACTTTTGGCTCAATAAACTCCTAACTGACCGTTCGCAAAGATCGGCTCTCACGACATGTCTTCATGTTCTCACGCAGCGAAAAATACATCGCGGAGCAAAGAGGACACTGACAATGTATCGACAGACAAGACAGAGAAGGTTACTTTTGATATGAAACAAAGTCTCAAATTTCAAATTTTGTAATATTTTAAGAAATTTAAACAATAACTACTGTTTTGTGGCTCTTTAATGTGTCGTGACCGCTGTAGCACCTCAGTTCAAGTGGCTCTTGAACCAATCAATTCCTATTCCTACTAGTGAATTTATAGCATCAAGTAAACATGAATGAACATCAGAAGGGATGTTGTTTCAACTGTGGAAACATGTCAGTACACAGCATTTTTCAAGTACAAGTCCACTGACGTTAAATATACTAACTCCCCTGACTGATTTGCAAGACATAACAGCAGATTCGGTGTTATGATTGCTTAGATCGCCTGTCAATCAAACTCCCGGCAAACGGTCAGTTACTGCTTTTCAATTGTTCGTAAGGTAATTGTTAAATTTAGGTATTGGGTAAGATTAAGGGATGCAGAATAAGGCATTAATATGTGCTTCATAAGTATTAATAAACAGCCAAAATCCTAGTGATATGCATGATAATAAGCAACTAGAGTTACTTGTTACCTGTATTAGCTGAGAACCTGCCACAGCTACCGTGTGTGTGTGTGTGTGTGTGTGTGTGTGTGTGTGTGTGTGTGTGTGTGTGTGTGTGTGTGTGTGTGTGTGTGTGTGTGTGTGTGTGTGTGTGTGTGTGTGTGTGTGTTTTAGCCGTATCCTGTGTGGTGAGCGAATGGAGTGTGTGGTCTGGCTGTCTGGAGCCGTGTAAACCCACACTTCGCACAAGGTGGAGGCAGGTGATTCAGGAAGCACGTAATGGAGGTGAACCCTGTCCCTCTTTACATCAGACCGCCGGCTGCGCAGATTACCACGATCAGCATGGTCCCTGCCTGCAATCACTGGGTATGGTAATCTATAGATCGGTGAAATATCCATTGCTCTCCTTCAACACAAATGTCAAATTTAATAATCAACAGTGGGTAATATCTTAGGTCTGAGATGGTCATGGCCCATTAGATCCATAATAGAAGCAACTGGCCATTATTTTTCCATTGAATTGTTTTTCTTGGATGGACTCCGCAGTACGCATTACATCCCATTTATCTAAGAGAATTTTTATCTTATATAATCACATTATCAGTACATAGACTGTTTCTGACTGTAATCAAATTATGAACTGTAATCATCATCGTCATATGCTCTAAGCATTGAAGCAACAATCTAAATGTCACCCTGAACAACCTTGTAGTACATGAATGTGCTTTTGAAAATGAGTTGTACCTTCTTATGAAACTGCAGGTGAATTATGGGGGCACATAAAATTTCTCTTCCATAATCTTTGACCTACTCCTTTGTCTCATTATTTTACAGTCCCAGCTCTCATAACCACGGGCGGCTATGGAAATGCACGGAAAAAGAGGGAGATTTTTGACAACAATATCACAGGGTAAGTAAGAACTGACGGTTCAACACTAAATTGCAACAAAAAGTTGCATGGTGGTATTTTTTTTTTAATGTACCTTGGTACATATCGTAGATCTCACGAACCACCACAAAAAACTACACATACCCTGGCAATACCATATTTATTTGTTTATTATGACGTACCATTGTTACACCATAGTTTTCTTTGATAAGTACTGTAACATTAAGATTAAGATTTCTTAATGTTTTGGAAAAAAATCTTCAGTAGTCACTATTCCAGTCTTCAGTGTCACATGATCCTTCAGAAATAATGCTAATACTCTGATTTATTGCATTCCTTGCTGAATGATCTTTCAAAAAGTCAAAATAAATAAAAATCTTACTGACCCCAAACTTTTGTAATTTAATGGCATATATATGCATCTGTATGTACACACCTCAGTTACTGTGTGGAGTTTGAACTCACGTCCCTGACGGCGGGTTGTCAGCGCAGCTTCAGTCCACATACTGGTTGGATGCGGTACCTGAAGGAGGGGCATCAGGTGTGTGTGGAGTGCCAGCCACCAGCACTGACCCAGGGCCAACGCTACTGCTCCGGGGATGGGGAGAATATGGGACAGGACAGGTAAGAGGAGAAAGACCTGGATAAATGTTTTGTTTGTTGTTGTTGTTTAAATTCCATTCTCAATACAACTTAAGTACAATAATATAGACACTCCACATAGTTCATAGTCAAAACAAACAATAATCATTGGAATAAATGTTTACACATTATTTCAAAAGTATAACCACGAGACTAGTGTGATAAAATTAATCTTCTCATAGAGAGAGAGAGAGAGAGAAAAAAAAAAATGGTAACACTTTAATTTAGGGTCCAATTCTCAATATTAACTATAGTTGCTTATTAGCATGCATATTACTAGGATATTGGCTGTTTATTAGTACTTATAAAGCGCATATTAATGCCTTAATCTACATAACCAATAACTAAACTTAACAACTACCTTACTAACTGTTAATAAGCAGTATTTAGGAGTTTATTGAGGCAAAAGTTGTAGTTAGTTAACTTAATAGTGAGAACTGGACCCTAAAATAAAGTGTGACCAAAACAAACAAACAAACAAACAAAAAAAACCCACAGGAATTACCATAGGCAAATCCGGTAACACTTTGGTATGGAGAACACATATTCACAATTAACTATGTCTTTTGTCTCAATAAACTCCTAATTTACTTCTTATTAATAGTCAGAAGCTAGTTTTTGTAGCGTTTAAGTTTAGGTATTAGGAAGTATTAAGGGATGTAGAATATGGCCATGCAGAAAAAGACATTAATATGGGCTTTATAAATACTAATAAACAGCCAATATGCACGCAACTAGATAAAAGTGAGAATGGTTCCCCATACTGAAGTGTTACCACAAATCCCACTACAAATGGAGGATTCAGACAACTATACAACTCACAGAACACACCAATTTAAATGAAATAATTATTAATATACACTATCGTTCAAAAGTTTGCATTCTGTAAGATTCTTTAAATGTTTTTGAAAGAAGTCTCTTATGTTCACCAAATGCTATTTGTAAAACAGTAATATTGTGAAATATTATTACGTTTTAAAATAGCTGTTTTCTATTTTAATATACTTTAAAATTTTATTTATTTCTGTGATGGAAAAGCTGCCATTACAGTCTTCAGTGTCACATGATCCTTCAGAAATCATTCTAATGTGCTACTTTATATTTTTGTGAAAACTGATACATTTTTGAGGATTTTTTTAAAGTAAAAAAGCATTTATTTGGAATAGAAATCTTTTTTAACATTATAAATGTCTTTACTGTTTACTGTCACTTTTGATCAATTTAATGCATCAATGCTGAATAAAAATAAAAAGCTGTACATTTATTTTTTCAGCTGTAAAGATCTAACTGTAAATTATCCATAACAAACAAACAAAAAAAATCTAAAACTCATTTCAGACGGTTTTGAGACCATATCTTGACCACTAGAGGGAACCATGAGACATCTTTAAATATTTAAGTGCTTGTGTATAAAACATCTTGTACTGGTTTAAAGGGTTAGTTCACCCAAAAATGAAAATTCTGTCATTTATTACTCACCCTCATGCCGTTTCACACCCGTAAGACCTTCGTTAATCTTCGGAACACAAATTAAGATATTTTAGTTGAAATTCAATGGCTCCATGAGGCCTCCATAGGGAGCAATGACATTTCCTCTCTCAAGATCCATAAAGGTACTAAAAACATATTTAAATCGGTTCATGTGAGTACAGTGGTTCAATATTAATATTATAAAGCGACGAGAATATTTTTGGAGTACCAAAAAAAAACTAAATAACAACTTATTTATTGATGGCCGATTTCAAAACAATGCTTCGGGAAGCATTGGAGAACAGATGAATCAGTGTATCGAATCTGCAGTTCGCAGCACCAAAGTCACGTGATTTCAGCCGTTGGCAGTTTGCCGCGCGATCTGAATCATGATTCGATACACTGATTCATTTGTGCTCCAAATCTTCCTGAAGCAGTGTTTTGAAATCGGCCATCATTAAATAAGTGTCTCTTTTTTTTTTTTTTGGTGCACCAAAACTATTCTTGTCACTTTATAATATTAATATTGAACCACTGTACTCACATGAACTGATTTAAATATGTTTTTAGTACATTAATGGATCTTGAGAGAGGAAATGTCATTGCTCTCTATGCAGGCCTTACAGAGCCATCGGATTTCAACTAAAATATCTTAATTTGTGTTCCGAAGATTAACGAAGGTCTTACGGCTGTGAAACAGCATGAGGGTAAGTAATAAATGACAGAATTTTCATTTTTGGGTGAACTAATTTGGAGCACTCTAGAGCCTTGTTATGTTTTTTTTAATAAAAAGAGAGCAATTGCCCGTTTAATCTAGTCTAAATTTAAAACTAATGACTCTGGGGTTTAACCAACACATAAAACGCAAGCATTATCCATTAGCTAGGTTTGAAACTCTTAACCTAGCTCAAGGGCATCAGCCAGAGCGATACCCATCACTCTATCTGTCTTCCTCTATCATCTCTTTCAATCACATTCTCACTCTCTCACTCTCAGGAGGTTGTCTCTGCAGTGGCAGGCCGTGGGGAATTCTCAGTGCAGAGGGGTGTGGAGGCGAGTCCGTCGACGAGACTCCTGTTCCTGTCCCACTGTACACAGTTTTCTCTTCATCTAACTCGCACTTTAACCGGGTCATGAAGTTTTAGACTTTATGAAGTGACGGTAAAATGTGCAGAGACCATTTGGGTAACTCAAAACCAGCTTCAGGCTTTTAAGAGAAATGAGTGGATTACAGTACATTATCAAGAGCAGATTCAATATTAGTCACAGATAATTCAGATTTAAAGACTCTTTACTAATGCTAACAGCCATTATATTGTGACTAAGTAGCCATAATGTGTTTTAAGAAGTCATTCTCCAATGCATGAATTAAAAAATTATACATTTTTCAAGTGTGTGTTAAGTTTCCAAATGCTTTTTGGGGCCTTAGGGATACACCATTTGAACTCATGTGTATAAACTCTAATGACAACACAGAATAATAGGTAAAATTAATAATCTGTATCATTTATTTGATTTCCAGCCAACCAAGGGGGGAGGGGGGATAACTCTTCTTCATACTGCAAAGATTTCAGGACATTATGACACATTTTTGGCTCTTTTTCCTATTAATAAGACAAGGAATTGGCTTTTTGTCACATACAGAACAAGTTACAGCTTCAGAGGTACGACATGCATTAAACAACATAACACACGTACAGAAACAACGGCATAGAAAGTCAACAGGTAGAAAGATTACAAAACAAACAGCCTTTAGACCTACAAACGACATTGTAGAAGATTTAGGGGAAGGGAGGGATTGTAAACAGTGCTCTCTTTTTTTAGTTCCCTGGAAATTCTCTATGGATGTTTACGATAATTTCTTTAATGAAACGCTTCCTAAATTTCATACTTCTAGTTACCGCTGTTATTGTACAATTTTGTGAGAAAAGATCAAATAAGCGAAAAATGTAAATCTCATTTGTGCTTTCTTGTTTAAATGAAATACACAAATCATTATAAACCCTCTCATAAATAAACGGAATTAAAAGTCAAAGTGCCCGTTTTAAAAAGCATGTTACTGTAAACCTAACATAAACATTTCAATTTCAAACAGTGTCCATGTTGATACTGGAAGCATCATCAGGTTGTCACAGTTTGACACGTTTGTGAGCAAATTTTAATACCACTTAATTTGAAGGATTTTATAAATGTACTATGATGAATTGCAACCTGCACTGTCGTGTGGGAGGGTATTTAAGACAAAACACCTTTAATGCCATCAAACCATCCAATAAGACACTGACATTGTACTCAAATTACTGATTGTCATCACTGTTTTTAGACTGGAGTCAAAAAAATATCCCCAAAATAATCACCCATATGAAATTCGCTCTAATCTTTGTTAATGCTCTAAGCACACTGCACTGCGAGCGTTCCCCGTGGGACGGTACAGAATGACATCTGCAGAACATATCAGCAATAAAACAACATATGCTAATCTCTGACATCTCTGATTGAGAAATTAACATGGACTATATGGAGGTGGATCTCACAAAACTCGTCAAGAGCATGTCTGAGTTTAAACAGAAAATCAATAGAAAAAAATATGAAATATCATCTTGCATAAAGCAAATGAAATCTATTTCAAAAGCCAATAAGATTTTGTGCATTGTAATTTATATATATATATATATATATATATATATATATATATATATATATATAAATATATATAGAGCCTATGACCCGTGCTGGCAAGGGCTAATTACGAGCTACAGGCAAAAAAAAAAAAAAAAAAATCCAATTTTGGTCAAAATTGAGGTTTTCACAAAAATGTGTTAATTGAACCTCATCAAAGTCCCTTTAAGACAAGTCATTTCACTCGGTGGCCATCTTTGAAACGCCTCTCGGGCATCCTGGGCATCATGCAGTTCTCTTTGAATGGGGAAACATCAAATTCTCCAAAACTGTTCGTCAATCTTACAATTAAATTTCATATTTGAAATCACCAATGAAATCTAACAACAACCGGCTCATAAATTGTGTTTCTAAACGCTCGAATCATGACAAAAAAACTGTATTTTTCAGGCTGGATCAAGCTAATGCGCTTGCATGCGCAGACCTAAATGCGCGTCTCTTCGGAGGCGCGAGTCTGACTGTTTCTATAGAAACCGGTGATTCTAACGGCCGCTGAAGTGACGCGATGACTGTACCAGTCGGCGATTGGCTCTTATTTAGAAGGCGGGACTTATTCCACCATATTGTGCGTTACACTTTCTCCCATTCAAAATAATACGAGTGACACGTCTTGTGTTATTCTATAGTCTTTGACCTCATCTACCAATCCCAATGTTCCAAATAGCAATTAACAGCATCTAAAAGTATTTATTTGTACATTTTCTGAGAGGAGTATCTTTCCTTTGACCATGAAAAATGCAGTTTTTCTCTGCTTGCTTCTGGACGACTGGGGCTTCCCTCAGTACAAGTTTGGTATCTTTGTAAAGCGCAGCATTCCAACTTGAGTCTGAACCAATGAAATGTGATTTTCAAAATAATGCTGAAAACGATCTTACTCACGCTGACTGACACATCCAAAACGCGAGCACAAAGACGCCTCAGACAGCGTGCGATCCCGATATTCACATATAAACAGAATTACAGTATTCCAAACAAATCTGTCTTGGTGAGTATTCATGCAAACATTATCTTTTATGCCTTAAGTGAAACTTTGGTTAACTGTTGGGGAAAAACATCTGATGTGTAACATTATATTAGATCCATTTGGTAGGTCCTAGCTAGATCTTAATATATTGGCTATCTGTTTCATTAATGTTAATCAAACAATTGTGGAATCATGGAAAAAAACGTTGAATATATATATTCCGATAGATATGGGTTTTGACTTGGTTTGTGCCAAATCTGGTGTTATTACCAGGGATTTTAAGGTATAGTTGCTAGGTGATTTTGTTTTGGAACCCTCAGAAAACTTTAACTCGATATTTCTCAAAATTGACTATGCTGACTATATCGACTTCAAGCATGTGTAGCTCAGTCATTTTTGTTAATAAATAGAGATATACGAGAGTCACAATAGCTAATTTTTGAAAATTTGCTCATTGCGACTCATTTTGCCAGCATTCCCATATATATTCATATGTATAGTATAAATACATATGGGGTGGGAGGGAAATGAGCTTACAATTATAAAAATAAATAAATAAAATGCACAAATTATTTTCTTTTGATTTTTGGGTAAAATATTTCAGACATTTCTTGTGAGATTCACCCATGGATCATTACAAAAAAGCAGGGTTAACACTGACCTCAGGGCACGGCCTAACAAAGATACAGCAAAGAGAGTTTTGAATGGCTTCGGTAAGGTCACATTTTAGCAATAATGTTCTCTCCGTATGAATCTACTGAATGAATAGGGTACTGAATGTGGATCACACACCCGACAGATCATGGATATTATATAATATCCACATAAAAGACCAAAAGTGGAGCAAGGGACCTTAGCACTCAGAAAGCAGCTTCCTCTCCACATCATTACAGTAAGCAGTATACATCGTTGCATTCATAAATTATTCTGTATAGAGCAAAGAGGGAAGATCCCTCTCACTTGCAGTTTTTCCTCCCATACACACCCTCCTCCCGCTGTCTTGCAGCAAATTGGTATTCCGTTCACACCTCACTTCAACTCAGCTAAAATCGTTGAGACAGGGATGGAAGCATACACACAAGTCTCGGGAGAGGCCGAGTTTACCCCATCATCTTTGCACTCCCCAGATAACACATGCACACACATACATATTCTATGAGACAAGTACATTCTGACAGTGTGACTTTTAATTTGTTGACACAGATGCAATTGAGTATGTTTTTTTAATCTAATTTAGCCCTCTCTATCCCAGTTTTCAAATTCAATATGAGCACTAGAAGGGAGGGCTTGTGGTCACCATGGAAACTGGATATAGTCGTCTTCAGGACATCGTCTACATACCTGTGAATACATGCTGGACTATGTTTATGTGTGTGGTTACAAATTGGTGAGAATGGCTGCATTGGTGATAAGGATCAAATCTTTCAAGGATATTAAGTTTGTGCAGTGTAAAGGGATTGTATTCCATTTGGAGATAAACATGGCCATGCATTACATACTTTATTACAGAGCTCTCTATCAAAAAGGATAAATGTTTGGGATTAAGTGGTGGTCATCTTGGTCACATTGTGTATGTTGAGCCTGAATAACAATTGAGGACACAAAAGGTCCCATAAAACCTTTTTATTAAATCAAATATTTTAAAATAAACATTCTGGCAATGCAAAAGTATGAGACCATCTCCCTCATTTCATATGATCATCTAGAAAATACTTTAGAAATATATATTTATTATATTCAGAAATATTTGTGTTTGAACAGCATTCACTGTTATGAAACTGGTAAATCTAACTGAAATGTTGAATTGACCTGAAGTTTTTCAATAGTTTCTTTGTCAGATTTATTCTAGATTTCCATTGCTTACCAATATCTGGTAATAACAGGGCGAGGTATGTGTTGTCCATTCATTCTCAATGTTGCTTCTGTTTGGGCTGCCAATGTGCATGTGCTACGTAATTTTAATATGAAATCATAAACATGGTCTTTTGTAAGAAATAAAATTGCACATGTAAGCACAGCATGAAGTGTATGTTCAGTTACTTTCTTAAAAACACTTTTTGAAAAATGAAAATTCTGTTATCATTTACTCATCCTCATATCGTTCCAAACCTGTATTCTTTTGTTTCATCTGTGGAACACAAAAGAAGAAATTTTGTACAGCCTTTTGGGTCCAGAACAACACTGGACCCCAATGGATGTGCAAAACAAATACAGAAATAAATAAAATCTTCTTTTATGTTATACAAAAGAAATAAATGCACACCGAAATGAAATGTAGGAGACTAAACAATGACAGAATTTTCAGTTTTGAAAAAATTAAAATTTGCTGTCAATTTACTCACCCTCAGGCCATTCAAGATGCAAGTGAATTTTTTTTTATTCAGTAAAACAGTAAAAAGGTTTTTTAGCTGAAACCGTGGTCCTCAGTGATTCATATAATGGAAGTCAATGGGTGCCATCACTTTGAGATTAAAAGAAACATGCAGACAAAACAAAATGAACACCCGCAGCTCCTGATGACACATTGAGGTTTTAAGAAGCGAAATGATTGGTCTATGCAACATTATTTACAACATATTACCTCTAATCCACAGCCTCGGCAAACGGTCCTGAGCGCATTCACGACAGTCTGGAGCGCAAGCTTCCTGTTGCATAACGACGTATGCGCGGCATACCTGCACATGCGTCATTATGCGACAGTCGCGGTGCAGACTGTCGTGAATTCGCTCAGGACCCTTTGCCGAGGCTGTGGATTACAGGTAATAATGCTGTAAATAATGTTGCATAGACCAATTGTTTCGCTTCTTAAGACCTTAATGTAGGAGATGCGGATATTAATTTTGTTTTGTATGCATTTCAAAGTGACGGCACCCATTGACTTCCAATATATGAATCACAGAGGACTATGATTTCAGCTAAAAATCTTCTTTACTGTTCTACTGAAGAAAAAAATTCAACTACATCTTGAATGGACTGAGGGTAAGTAACAGCAAATTTTCATTTTTGGGTGAACTATCCCTTTAAGCTTTGCCATACTAGTGAAAGATGACATGCAAGTAAATGACATGAGGGGGGGGGGGGGGTAAATTTAAACAGATTTTGGTCTCTTCCAATGAAACAATTGACAATTTATTCTCATACTGACTGATATGACACAAGAAATATGTGTGACAGATTTCTACAGATAATCTTCATGTCTATATAAAAATAAATCAATCAAGTAAAATCACACAGCATGTGAATATATTTTGAAGAGTGAGCTTGTGTGCAGGAATGTTGGTTGTTATATACGTGCACATTATCATACCATCAGCCCTCCCTATATCAGATACGCTTGCACACAAACACTCATACTGTATGCAGACCCATAACTGCAGTTAAGTAAGGCCAGTTTATTAGGGGACAGGGGAGGGGTGCACTAGTAAACAGGGCATAACATGTCTCTAATGCTATTCTTTAAGGTGGGCTCTGGACAGTGGCTAGCTGACGTGGGCAGTGACGGACTGTCCCCCTTGATTTACCAAACACACCTGCGCTTAAATGTCTGGTAAGTTTCCAGCCTCAAGCTAAATAAGTTTTAGCATAAATCCTGTTCTTTTCACAAACAACCATAGGCCAGATCCGCTCTGGCTTTATCTTACCCCTGCGATGCGCCAATGCAGGCTTGTTTACAGAAGAGGATAAAGGGCAAGAGGTGTAGGCAGTGATACATCCTCAAGATCCTGTCCCTTAATGATGTAACATGACCACTGTTTTCCAGTGAACTCTCCCGCATAAAGTCACCAGGATAGGCCCCCTGGTCAGATGCCTGTAAAATGATTCTCCAATGTACATTAGTCTCTGTTTTCTCTAAAGTAGTTGACTGAACTTGGCCTTCTTTCCCTTCTGGAGTCCGACCCTGAGGCCTCAGAGGCCCTTATCAAAAGCGTTGGAATGTCCCCTGTCCCCTTTGGGCCTCCGTGAGTTCTCTGAAGCCACATGGTTCTCATGGCCAACACTTGGGCTACTTCCCAGTGGGAATAGGCAGTTCTGACCTAGCAGCCTTTGGGCAGCTTCCAAGTGGTTGGTGGTCCCCTGGTAACCACCGAGTCGAGGCTTGGAGCTGAGGCCACCAAGCAGGCGCTCTGAGGGGCCACTCTCACGCAAATGTTCCTCGTCATCTGTGTCGGCATCGATGTACTTGCTGATGGACGCGTCGTGGAAAGTGAAGACTGCAGGGGTGATTGCCTTCTTCTCTGGTGTCTTAGGTGGAGTCCTGCTGCTGGCTGTTGTGTAGACTGACACCTCTGGGCTTAGGATGGAGTGGTCAGAAAGAATAGAGCTGTCGGACAGAGGACCACCAGATGGACTGGTCTCCCCACAACTGCGATGATTCACTCTAACCGCATAGATTTTCTGAGAGTTTATAAGCAGACCTTGTTGCCGTGAACCATCGGTGTTGAGAGGTTTAGCACCAGAACAAGGTGGCGTGAGCATGGTCTCATGCTCCAGTGTGGTCTGCAGGCTTGGATTAGCACTGACTCGACCAGAGAGGCCAGATCCAGGACTGTGGGAGAACCGAGAGCTCTCTGGGAGTGACAGACCCCCTGCCGGACTGTAAGGGAATCGCGGGTTCTCTTGGAAGTCTGTTGCACAGCTGATATAACTGTCAATGCTTGACAGACTTTTCATGTCTACCACCCCTTCACGGCCCCCATTCAGTGGGTCACCTCCTTGACCTGGCAAGGCTCCCAGCTCAATTTCATCCCTTCTATGGCCAGCTCGAGTTGTACTTCTGTCTTTGGTGTTCAGGTTGGGCTGTGACTGAGTCTTTGCCATCTGGTTGTACATCTCTTCTAATTTCTGTGCATTAAGCCTCTGTGGACTAGAAGCTCTCGCCTTGCTCGGTGAACCTTGCTCTGGGTTGAAGGAACGATTGGAACTGGTCTCTGAAGTTGCCCTCTTTGATGACCATTTCCATCGACTGGGTGAGAGATGGTTGTCCTGGGTTCTCTCACCCTTGTCCATGACCACCACATCCAGAAGCTCTGCACCACGGGAAAACGCCTCTCTAACATTCATGGACACTATGCTGCCATTGCGTTTGGCTCGCTCTAGAGCCTCACGTCTCTTGATGGCCTTCTCTTGCCGTTTCTGTTCCTTGTAGAATTCAGAAAAGTTGTTGACAATAATGGGAATGGGTAGAGCAATGACTAAAACGCCTGCTATGCAGCAAAGCCCACCAACAATCTTACCCAAAAGTGTCTTAGGGTAAATGTCTCCATATCCCACAGTGGTCATGGTAATAGTGGCCCACCAAAAGGAGGCAGGGATGCTCTTGAACTTGGTGTCATCCTCGTCCTTCTCCGCAAAGAAAACCAGACTGGAAAAGATCATGATCCCCATTGCTAAGAAGAGGATAAGCAGGCCCAGCTCATTGTAACTCCGACGAAGTGTAAAGCCCAGTGACTGTAACCCAGTGGAATGACGAGCCAATTTGAGGATGCGCAAAATCCGCATGATTCGAAAGATTTGCACCACCCGCCGTACATTCTGGAATTGCAGCACACTCTTGTTGGACTCTGTCAAGAATATGGTGACATAATATGGTAGGATGGCCAGCAAGTCAATGACATTGAGGGGTCCTTTAAAGAATTTCCATTTGTTTGGTGAGGAAAGAAAGCGAAGAAGATATTCCATGGTGAACCATGCGATGCACACTGCCTCCACATGGGCCAGCTGGGGATTATCAGTTGTCTGACCAAATTCATCTGTGTCTTGCAGCTCCGGGAGGGTGTTAAGAGACAAAGCGATAGTGGAGAGCACAATGAATAGGATAGAAATGATGGCCAAGATCTGAAAGACAAAAAAGCAAACAAAAAATCAACTATTAAAAATAAGAAAAACCTTCAAAGTAAAGAAATACTGACATTTGTGCATCATTACCTCTAACATAGGCTACTGGTAAAAACATTTTATGTACTAGTGTAGTGATAGCTTGACAGATCATTTCTACTTTGTGAATTTTTTATGTTCTTACCATAAGAGAAATCAAACACTTGTGTTTAAATAAAGACTGCTGCACTAAGTCTGATGAAATGTATGTTGGCAATGAATATAATTGTCCACTAAGGAGTTTCTTCTTTAATATTTTCTATAGATGCATAGTCAGGATTAATTAAAGTGAGAGAGACAGACAGAGAATGAGTTTGAAAAAGTGATGAGTAAGATCTAGGTAAATCATAGTAACTGACAATACATTTTTGTTTGTGACCATGAGTGTGATTTGAAGAAAACCTTGTAGAAACATGCTTTACACCAGAAAACCTGGTTAGACAACTCTGTGCTAAACAAGTTGTCAACTACATTGTCAGTCAAATCATCTACATAAAATCCAAGTCTTTTTACTCACTTTTGAGCTATTGAACTGAACGCAGGACATTGCATAATAATGGATTTACTTGTGATGTTAGGTCAAAAAAAAGCTGTATAAAATAATAAATGACTGAGTAATATTTAAAGAGCAGAGAATTTTTTAGATATAAAGAAATGTTCTAAAACTTGGAATAACCAGTAAAACCAGAATACTGGATAAGACAAATCCACAAAACAGTCAGACAGAAAATCATGACATGTTTTTATGATTAAAATCCTACTAAAACTAAACTCCTAGTAATAAAATCACTCAGTTTATTAATAAACAGAACTAGAAACTAAAACAACTAAACTGGGTGAAGTATTTAATTTTCTTTAGAGATCAAGATAACAAATAAAACTTGTGTGAGGTCTTGCTACTAAATCATCAGATAAGATCTGTCCTACAGTTTAAACACAAAATAGCTCCCTGTGGAACTTTCCAGAAAGAAAAAAAAAACTAAGATAGAAAATTAGAAAAAGATCTGTAAAGCTTTAAACCTCCCACAGAACAACATACTGTAATTTCCATTACAACAAAATAACAAAAATGTGGTACAATCCTAACACCACTAAGCCAACTAAGAAGCGTTCGCACTCAAAAAGAAAGACAATAGTCAGAGAAATTAACAAGACCCGAACATTGACTCGCAGAGCTCTTTGGCTGAGATAAGCGAAACGTGGACAAAGAAACTCTCTTCATAGACACTTTGGGGGAGTGGAAAGAAGGAGGCCACTTCTGGCAAAAGTCTCTGTGTGCTTTAAGCAAAAAACATGATGGTGGAAACAACATTGAGGATTCTTAAATTGAGAGTCAACTTGAGTCTACTGGGTGTGTAAATCTAATGACACCACTATGTTGAGGTGATGCCATGAATTATGAATCTCTAACTTCATCCTCTATCCCCTATTTTAGCCTGCTAATCTCTCTTTTTCTGTATTATCAAATGATTCACCTTCATATGAATAGTATGGAAAATCATTTGTGACTCATTTGTGATTGCATTTGTAGGTGTTTATCTGTGTGTATTAATGTGTCTAAGAAGAGATGATACCCTCCAGTCACGTGAGTCATGAGGGTAAGTTAGAAGTGATAATAAGATTAAAAACATCCCATAACCTATAAACAGCAAAGATTAGCCTTTTTATTTATAAGCTTGCCAAAGCTTCAGCAGCATTATTTTCACATCAGTATCAGCAACCACAATCTCTATAAGACACACTGGTGCCTCCATCCCACTTCCATCCTGCTTCCATCCCCCTTCTGTTTTATCCTCTTTGTCTAATAAAAGGCGATAATGCTGGCTGGATGTTTGTGATGTCATTGGTATCCATTCTATTGCTGCATTCCATTCTAAGATATAACATTTTATCAGCAACCACAATATCTACTAAGTTACAATGGACCTTCCATCCCCCTTCTGTTTTATCCTCACTGTCAAATAAAAGGCAGTAATGTTGACTGGATGTTTGTGATGTCATTGGTATACATTCTATTGATGGATTCCATTCTAAGATATAACATTTTTAAGTGATTAGCTGCGTTGTTCTGCTGGGGGAAGTTAAGAAAATTCTTAAGATAAATACTAAGAAGTTCTTAAGAATGTTCCTAAGTGCAATTCTTGAAAAATTCTTAAGAAGATCTCAAATATTTTCTTAAGAATATCTTTTTTTTTTTTCTTATGAATAAAATTAAAATAGCTATGGCTACAAAACATTTATTATCGCCACATTTTAATTGTATCAGTTTATTATAGCCTACACTCTAAAAAATGCTGGGTTAAAAACAACCAAAGTTGGGTTGAAAATGGACAAACCCAGCGATTGGGTTGTTTTAATAGTTTTAAATAGTTGGGAAATTAAAAACCAGATGCAATGGACTATATGCACAGAGCGTTCTTTAGAACTTCCGCATTAATATAAGCCAGCTCGAAAACTTCCGGTGAGATGTAATTTGCTGGTGTGTTGAGCATCAGTAGTGTAATACTTAGTTTATAATCAGAATATAGTCACTTAAATAGTCAGGCATAGCATTAATTTAGTTATTCAAACGTAAGACAGCTTCGAAAATAAATAAATAAAGACATACCTCAATGTTCCTCCTCGGCTAAATTCAATTCGACCATTAGTTTTCACACTTTTATGTGAAAAAAAAGCTTCAAAAATTAAATATTTATGGTGCACTTTAGTTAGATTAATTGAATAAATGTGTGTTTTCACAAGTGTGCTGAAATCATTGATCTTGCACTGCACTGACTGACATCTGCTGTGATTACAAAGGGAGAGCACGGTGCTCGCTTTCTGTGTAATTAATTCACAATAAAAGTTATTGTTTTTCATAAGATTTTGTGAGTATTTCATACTTCACATTGACAAAATGTATTTTAAACCTAGTTATTTTATAATGTTTAATATTTAGTCAAAAACGAAGTGAAAAGCGTTTAGAGGAAATGGCTGATATGTGCGCAAATAAATACTACTTTGCCGCCACCTGCTGGTTAAAGTGCTAATTACTGTCTTTTTTATTTTTAAATAAGTGTTTTTATCAAATGTTAAATTTCCTACATTTTTAAACGTTCGGTTTTACAATGGGGACAATCTCAGAAGGATGAACAAATTCTGTTTGTGGTCATCGCATTAAAAATAACATTTAAAGTCCTGGGGAAAAAATGTGTGTGTGTGTGTGTGTGTCTCTAATTACAGACACGGCATTTTTAAACAGTCCCAATAGCTTCGTCTTTGTTGCAATCAATAAAACTGGTTTATTGGCAAATTAGGTAAATGTAATAACTGCATTAAAATATAAATACAACATTAAAAGTCAACCATAGATGGTTTTGTGTCGATGTACAACGACTACAGAATGAACAGCTAACAGTTCACCGGAAGTGCCCGAGCTGGCTTAACGACAACCAGGAAGTAACCCGTGCATATAGTCCATTAGAGGCAACAATAATAGACAAAAGGTGAATGTTTATTGTTTAATAATTATTCATTGAACATTAATAAATGTTCATTTCCAATATACTTTGGGTTAATTTTAATTAAACAATACAGTAATTTTTAAACAATAGTTGAGTTAAATAATACTACCCAGCAGGTTGGGCAAACATTTAACCCAACCGCTGGGTTAAAACAACCCAATTGCTGGGTTTGTCCATTTTCAACCCAACTTGGGTTGTTTTTAACCCAGTATTTTTTAGCAATCACATTCCGATCGTGTTTTTGAATATAAAGTGCGTAGCCTACATGTGTAGTTTAACAGCATTAACCATCAAAAGAGAATACTCTCAGGAAAGCTAACATGGATGACTAGAAACGACTGATTGCAAATGATCCAGAAGCAAAGAATCGTAGCGCAAACATTATCTGCAGTGTCACTGCAAATTATATCTCAGAATATGTGCCAGATACATTAGGCTACTAAGTTTCTTGGTAGCCTATAAAGTCTAATCAGAGCATGATCAGGAAGGGTGAGAGGATCTGCTCGATCTCTAAGAGGCCTTTCTGGCTCTCTCTCCCTATAACAACCCAAAGAACTTCAATCTGGAACACAGACATCTAATTAGCCAAGTATACTAGTTTATACAAGTAAAATATTTAAGTAGTTACACAGTTTAATATAAGTTTTATAATTTTTTAAGGTTTAATATTTGAAAAAAGCATACATTTCATTAAATATCTTACCTTTTGGGGATTTACGAATAGTATTCAGTTATCCTAACTTTAAGAAGTTATTTAAGATGATTATAAATAACATTCTTTTCAAGAATTTAAAGTTTTCTTAAGTTTTGTCTTAAGAACAATCTTAAGAAAAAAGATAAGAACATTCTTAAGATTTTTTTCAGGTCTTTAAACAACCTCTATAAAAGACAAACAATTAGAATAGAACAACATAAGAATTCCCTTAAGAGATATGACATGAGATGTCTTTAATATTTCAGTTTTGTCCTAAGGAGCAGTCTAATGTTTCCTACAGATTTCAGACCTCAACATTATTGTGAAAATTCAGAGATTTCAGTATGGCTTCAATTTAGCTTCAATTAAAAAATTTCTCATCAAATGTTTGCAAGGCCAAACAAAGACAAAATCAATACCCCATAGAAACATAACTGACAACTCCATTACATCTGAGCTATAAAAGAGCAACCTCTGAGAAACAACAATTTACTACATCTCTGAGTGATTCTGAACCCTGAAGGTAAGAAAGAATCATTTCTGGGTCATTTTCTTGGCCTTTTACGTGTGTGTGCACATGTGCGTTACAAAATAACATTCTTAATGTTAAAAAGTGAAAAGGGCAACTAAAAAAAGACAGTCCACTTCAGTGACAATGAATGTTAAATGGGGAATACATTTTAAAAGGGTTCAGCGCATACAGTATTCTCAGTGCACAATCAATTGAGCCGTTGACCAAGTGATAATCAGTTAATAATGTCTGTACACACTCAAGCTGAGGAAGGCATAACAGGGTCAACTCCCTGTGTAAAGACAGCTAAGGATGCACAGGGAGAAATCTCAGGTGAGCGGCTCATTATCACATCCAGTGGGGTGCTCCTACAATCATGTACAAATTATGTTCTCCTGAGACACACAACAAATATACTCATATGCATACAAACACACACACACAAGTGTGAAGTCTCTAAAAGCTCCAAAAACATCCCATAAAGGGCTGCATGGAAAAAAAAAAAAAAAAACGCGAATGAGATTCTCAGTGACATGAAGCTAGTTCATTACATTATTTAAAATACATTAAAATTAATCCAGAAAATGGAAAAAAAACGTACACACTGCAACTAAATGGGATTGTAACTGCTCCTTTGAGCATTTCTTTTCATTTATTGATCAGGTTGTGCCACCTGCAGTGACGTAACTCTCTTTTTGATGCCAACAGCTCATCTGAGGCTGAAAAAAAATCACAGAAACGGGTACGCATCTTGAGCATTCACAATTTTCAATACTGTCTCAGGGACGGTAAACTATGTGCACTACGGTGTTATGGAAACACATTATGCATCAGAGAATGTGTGCGGTTTAAAAGCTATAGTAAATGCATGAAAACAATACTCAGTATTTTAACCATACTCAAGGATTATGTGAACATAAAAAATTGTGACATTATATGACATTTAGACCGTTTGTCTGCCAAATGTAACCAACATGAAGGAAGCCATGTTGTTGTCATTTGACAAGAGAACCACCCAATGATTGTTTTTATTTTTACATGAGGTGCAACTCCAAGAGAATATGTTTAACAAAAAAATGAAAGAGGAATTAATATATAATTCTTGTACCTTAAATGTGTATATATATATATATATATATACACACACACACACACACACACACACACACACTTCTCATTATATATTATTTATCACCATTAGTAAATATAAGCCTGCATAACCCAGTTGTTGTGCAGATGTTTCTGTGACTCTTGAGTGAAAACTCCTCTTTTGACCTTGACCACTGACATTCAACCACTGCTGCAGAATTGTCATGGCAACCTTCTTCAAGCTCAGTAGGAGGCAGTCACATGAAGAGGTTTGTTTGAAAAGTGTAGAAGCCTCTGTCCCTCTTATCAGCAACATCAACACCATGCTAGAGTAGGTGCTACTTACAAACATACAGCAGTCAGAAGGTGTTTATGCGGAAATGACTGTTGCTAGTGGTGTACTAAAATTCTGTAAGTTTACTTCACACTGGGTCCTTGTTTTATTGTTATGGATTTGCCTACCTGGTAGCTTTAATAATCGATGCCGTTTCCTTTTTTAAAAATTTTTTTAGGACTTATTTTTCCATTGATGGAATTTTCCGTGTGCATAATGTAGGCTGCGTCCAAAAACCTAGGTAGCTGTCTTGCTACCTCGCTGTCTTATAAGAGAATGACTTGTATGGCAACATTTGTGCATGAAGGCACCTCACAAACTGATTTAGGACAGACTTCTGAGGCAGTGTAACAGTTTAATGATCTACAGCAATATAGCGCGAGCTTTGGTGAGAACTAAACAAAGATTTAATTACTACAGTAGTATTTTCTCAATAGAAATTATGTCAAAATTGAAATATGTTGGTCAAAATCATACATTTATACACAAACTGACCAGCAAACGCAACTTTCGGACGCCATCTTTATTTTTCTAGCTCAACTGTCACAGGATTGTGGGATATCAAAGGCAGCTAAGGATACATCTATGCTTCCTTCAAAAATCTGAGGAAGGTATCTCGTGAGACAGGAAGTGAAGCTAACATTGGATTCGGACGTGCCTTGATGCCTTACTACCTTGAAATGTGTCCTCAGAAGGCAGCATTTTCCAGTTTTCGGACGCAGCCTTGGACTCCCTGCCAAATTATTACCCCCATCCATGTTTTCACTGTTATACATTAGGGGGCGCTATTACGCATCTTCTGAAAGAGCACAGAATCTCCGGATCAAAACACAGGCGAAAAGAAGCAGAAACAAGCTATAAAAGCATAGCTTTAAACATTAAACATATAAATCAAAACTGCCTAACATTAACGAATGAAATGTCTGGTTCTGATGATGGTTCTGAATCTGACGTGGATGAAGTCTTTGACAACAACACCATTTTCTCAGCTTTTTGTATAAAGTGTTGCTTTTTTATGAAACTTTCCCAATTTCAAGTGCATGATGCTGCTTTTTTACATTGCTGCTTTTGACAATGCATATTCAGATATTCATGCAACAAAATATTCTGGGGGCCATAGAAATTTTGTGAATGATCAAAAAAAAAAAAAAAAAAAATGCGGTGGCTGGCAACTTTTTTTTTTTTTTTAAGTTGGCGGAGAAAGAGTTAACTTGTATAGTATAGTATATTATAGTATATAGGCAATAGAACAGGAAATGATGGGGATAAGAACTGGAAAATGTCAGATTTGAACAGATTTCAATGTGTCAGAGTATAAGCAATAACTGTTAAGCCATGGCTTCAATAACAATATATCCTGTTGACGTCAATGGTTGATTCTGACTGTAAATGGCAATCATTTCTATCTTAATGAACCCCTAACCTTAAGTACTTAAACATAACTCACCTTGCACCATTTCCGCTATGGACATGAATGAGAGCACAAATAAAACAACTTGGATTTCATCTAACAGATGAAAAATCAGGTAAAAAATGATTTGGATCTTCAGTAAAGGAAGAATCCGAGCCAGAGACAAGAATCATATTGACGCACCAGTAAGCAACCATTCAGAAGCACCCTAGCAACTAGATAGCAATGCTTTTGCAACCACCCACAATGACCTAGTATCATGGCTAGGAGTTTTGCTTCTATATAGAACATTCCTTCATTTACGTCATTTACGTGAATGTGAGCAATCATCTAAAAAGTTGCAACAATGTGAGAAGCCAGACAGACCCAGACTTGTGGGTTGGTGTAAGGGGAGAGGGAGAGATGAGCTTCTGATAGTGTTGCCGAACACGCCTTCACGTCCCTCTGAAAGTGACACTGTCGCCATGGTTACCAGAAGAGACCATGTCTTCCACATTTTCCACCAAACGATGGCATGACAAAGCACTCAAACACACATTCACACACACATTCTCGTGAATATCAATGTGAAATGAGTTAAAATCCTTTATGAATAGTACAGTTTTAGTACTGCCGTTGAAGAATTGTCCTTGTCTTTATCCTCTGTTTGTCGTTCGAAACAGCTCTGACCTGATGCTGGAAGACAAGGTTCGGCTGAATTTGTAAAGCCCTTGAGATACAGAGGCAACAGCTGTGTCCTCGTGCGTGCACACACAGACAGAGCTAGATGACCTGAGCGACTGGTCCTTGGCAGAGCCCTATTTTTTTCGTTCATTATTCATTTGTCTGAAATGAGAGGGAAAATCCAGTCGCTAAGTCTATATATAAACCTGCCCAGCCCCTGATGTGGTTATTAATAGCTCCAGTCGGGCAGCTTTGGGATCCTGCAGGAGTGCTCTCTTAGAACACACACAAAAACCTCAGATGATGATCCAACAGACAGCATGTGGAAAAATGTCATGCTCCAATTTTTTTGCTTTATGTTGTATTTCATTGTAGACCATCCAATAGAATTATTGAATAACTAGATTTCAACATTTTCGGATATTACTTCTGATATCACAAGTCTCTATGATATTCAGATCTCTACGCAACACTCAAAAAAATGAATTGTTGGATTCACTTAAAAAAGCAGTGTCAAGTGGTTCCATGCTACTATATTGAGTTACTTGTATAAATAACAATTTAGTTGCATGAACAAAATAAATTCAAGTAAAGTTGACAAAATTTAAATACAAATAATTTGAATTTGTCACTGTTACATAATATTTATATGTGCAGTTTACTTAATAATGTTATGTTTATTATGTAAGGTGAGCACATTTATTGACTTAAAGGTGCTAAAGCGGATGTTTTGTTTTATACATTTTTGCAATATTACTTTAAAACTGTCTTTACTAACTGATAAAAGACTATTTATTAGGTGCACTGAAAGTAATAATATTAATATACATCATCTGTGCACAAGGTAGGGCCTTAAAAAACATCAGCCAATCGTTTACGCGATCATCGTATCGCGTATCGCAATACGTATCGTTTCACTTCAGAAGACATTGATTCATCCATTAGGGTCGTATGGATTACTGTAGTTATTGCTGTTTGATGCTTCGACTTTTAGGAACACGTGAGCTTGCATTATAAAGCGTTCCCAGATGATTTATTTTTTTCCTAAAATCCTTTTTGTGTTCATCTTAAGAAGGAAAGTCGTATACATCTCAGATGGCATGAGGGTAAAAGATGAGTAAACGGTGAGCACATTTCCGGGTGTTCTGTATTTTTTAAATACAGAATAGCAAATGGGATTCCCTCTTAAGATTCATCAGTGGAAAGAAAGAAAAAGAGGAACAAGAGGAGGAGGAAGCCAAGCAAGAGAAACAAATAAGAAGTGTTATAACTTTAAATCTGTTTTGAAATAAGTTGTTTTTCAAATAAAGTTTTCCAAGTGATATGACTGTTTGCGTTTTTATTTATTTATTTATTTTTATTAATTACTTACCCTGTAACTACATGAAATAAGAGGGTAACAAGCTCCAGTTTAATTTACGGCCCTTAATGTCATATTTACCCCTTAGTTATGTCATACGTACCCCTTAGTTATAAAATATTAAAAGTATGAATAATTTGTTATTTTTCCTGGTTGTTACCCCTTTATTCCCAATACTTCACATATTGTTCCCCTATACTTACACATACTTACTGTATAGTTACACTATAATTATTGAAAGTTACGCTGTAACTTTGTTGTAATTACGCAGTACTTTCCGGGCTGTAATCTAAAGTGTTACCGATTATTATTATTACTCATTTTTAGCAGAAACAACTCATTTAAATTCAGTTAATGTAGTTACATGAGTTTTTTTAAGTAATGAGAACAAGGAAGGTTTGAGTCAAATTAACAACAGTGAAAGGTTTTTTTTAGTGGTGTCTTCTTCATTGTGTAAAAGTGTTAATGCACAGATCAAACAGATGTTTTTTTTTTGTTTTGTTTTTTCAGAGTATCTGAGGCATGAGTTGCACAGGCTCTGCCTTCTTCTGGAAAGTGGGGTGGGGAGCAGCAGCTCATTTGCATTTAAAGATACATGCACGAAAACAGCATGCTTTTCCTTCCACTCAAAAATGGGCAGTTACAACACAGCATAATGATCTGTGGGGTATTTTGAGCTGAAATGTCTGACACGTTCTGGGGACGCCTGAGACTTATATTATAATTTGTTAAAAGGGGCATAATAAGGTCCCCTTTAATGAAAATTATGTCATCATTTACAAAACACAAAAGAAGATATTTTGAAGAATGTTGGTTCCCATTGACTTCCATTCTACTTTTTGAACTCACAATGGAAGTCAATGGGAACCGAAACAGTTTGGTTACCAACATCGTTCAAAATATCTTCTTTTGCATTCCACAGATGGCAGAAAGTCATACAAGTTTGGAACCACAAGAAAGTGAGTATGAAGACTATCCCTTTAAAAGTTAGGTTCCTAAGTATGAGTAATAATAATTCTGCAAAGTGTATCTAATCTCTCATTTGAGTGTCATGATGAGAAATGAGATCCAACAAAAAATATGCTGTTATGCACCAGTCACACTCTCTGAGACACAAACTTGTTCATAAATTTCATATTAGACACTGGCACAAAGAATCAAACACAAACCCCAAAAAAAAGCGGTTCACAAAGTAAACATGCACATACGCACGCCGCTGCTTATCCTGGCAGAGACAGCTGTGCGTTCAAGCGTCGCACAAGACACAGTTGCTATGGCGACAATGACGACACGCTTTTTTGCATTGCAGGGATGAGAGAGAGAAAAGAATGCATGCGTGTGTGTGCGTGTGTGTCAGTGGAAAATCAGACAGTGGCGAAGGCATTTACAGAAATGCAACAAGCTAAAGATGAAAAGTTCAGACATGGAGAGCAGCAACACATTCTAATGTAGAAGAACTAAAGCCTTGACAAGACAATGTGCAGTTGGAGCGTACACTCCCAAAAGTCAACGAATCATGTAATTTGACTCTTGACCTGAATGTTTAAAGTTTAAAAGCAGTAACACCATGGAACAAAGAGATAGCGTTCAAGATTACACTTAGGAAAAGGTAATTAAGAGAGGCGTACCGCAGCAATCACATTATTTTTTAATGTATCTCCGAGAGTAGTCTCAGTTATTTTCCACATGGAACCTACATTGGTACACAAGCATAACTACTAAGAGTATAAGGTTCATTTTCAAGAAACTGTGCTAGTGGCTGACTTATTTAATATATAATTTACAGCATACCGGATGTAGTCACATTATTTGAAAGCTTTGACGCTGATTAGTGTGTAGTGTAAAAAAACATCAATTTGAAAATGAAAATAAATATGTCTGTTTATTATTAGAATATCAGACAATGCATTTTAAAGGGTATGTACAAGAAAAATATTAAATTCTACCTAATTTTCTACCTATTTTGTCAAATATTATTACAATTTAAAATAACTTTTTAAAATTGTATTTTAATAACATTTTAAATTGTACTATTACAAATTACTTATATTTTGACATATTTAAAATGTGATTCTGTGTTCAAATGTATTCCCGTGATGGCAAAGATGATTTTTTACTCTAATCTTCAGTGTCACATGATCCTTCAGAAATCATTATGCTTATTTGGTGCTCAAAAAACATTTCTTATCACAGTTAAAAATAGTTGTGTGACCCACTAGCAGTTAGTCAAAGGGCATTCAATCGTACTTTTCTGTATCAAATTATGCAAATCTATATTTTCAGGGAAATATCTTAAAAAAGTTATGAACAGTCTAAAAGAAAAAGCATTGATGGCTAACTGGTAAGACTAGTCTGAGTGGTTTATGCAACTGGCCCCTGTGGTTTCACAGACAGGGCTTAGATTAAGCCAGGATTAGGCCTTAGTTCAATTAGGACATTTAAGTAGCTTTCATAAACATGCCTGGTGTGCATCTGGACATATTTTAAGATATGTCGGTACAAGTTGCTTTCAGTTAAAACAGCTCAAACATGTATTTTAGTCTGGGGCTAGGTTTAAGCCTTGTCTGTGAAACCAGGGGTCAGGTAGCTTACTGACCCTAAAATTTTAAATAGCAGGCACAAATGGCACCATTTCTTGAGAAAGGCCTATACAATGTTCTGGTTCTAATGTAAAGACATTGAGGGTCATTCTCTCTCTCTCTCTCTCTATCTCTCTCTTTCTTTCTTTCTTTCTCTTGCGTCTGACTTAGAATCACACACCCATCCTTGAGTGCCATTTATTTTTTACCCCTGGCCTTTGCATCCCTGTCAAATCCATTCCAGCGGCAATCCAATCTATGAGACCCAGAGAAGGGTCTGCACTAAAGATGCTCTCCGTGCTTCAGAAGGTCTTGTGTAGTGTGTTTTACGGTCGTTTCTATTGATTGCACTGACTATAACGTAGCACAGTGGGAGCTACCTGTCACTATAAAAATGACAAGCAAAATGGCAGGGACAGAATAAAATGACAACATGGGAAACTGTTGAACACTGCTCCTTTTCTTTTCCCCATTCCTTTGATTTATTAGCATGTTGCTCATTCGAATGGAATTTCTATGCAATAGGGAAAGAAATGGATTGTTCTATTTCCATATGATTAAATGTGTACATTTTTTATATTACATTATTTGGTAACACTTTAGAATACTGTTCCATCATTAATGAATAACAAGACAACAACTGAGTAAAGGCCTGTTTACACCATGAACAGTAACTATAAAGATAACTTCAACTATATTTATAGCTGCTGTTTCAAAGTGTGTACAACATGTTTTTACTGTTCTTGTTGCATTTACACAGCTTTAACCAGCTGATGTCCTCAGCTATGTTTCGAGTGAATCTAGCAAGTGAATTTAGCTGATGAAGTCAATATAGTGGAATAAATGCAACCAGGGTTGTGTTTACATTATTGGGGGCCCTAAGCAAATCTCCAGAAGAGAAAAAAATCGTTCTGAAAGTGATCCCAACAATATTGTTTCTCTATATCGTTATTGTTATAGCTGTGGTGAGTGGTGTTAAAACTATATCTTTATTGTTATCTTTATAGCAATCGTTCTTGGTGTGAATGGGCCTTAACGCAATATTAACATTCTAGTAACTACTATTAACTAACAAGAAACTCAGATTAACAAATTAGTAAGTCAGCTGAATGCTGTAGTTCACTACTAGCTAATCAGTAACTACTTTTTTTTATTTTTATTTAAAAAAAATAAAAAATAATAATAATTGCATGTTAAACTGACTGTCCTGATGTCATATGTTTCCCTTAGGCCCTGTTTACAGTAGTGCGTTTCCGCTTTAAAATGGCATTTTAAAATGAAAACGATCCTCGTCTATACTGGCGTTTCCACTGTGTTTCAGAAACAATTTCTATCCACACTACACGAATGAAAACACGTCACATGACTGTTCATACACACTGGGCAAGTGCGTACAAGTGTAAACAGTTGCCTTTTGTAAGCCTAAAGCGAGGGACACATTTAATGACTGTAAGGCTGATTATGAATGTAATTTGAGTTGCGTTCAGTCGGAGTTTACGGTCAGCATTTAAAATCATATAGTGTGTTGAGTTCAGTCTTAGAATGTTTTAGATAGTTGTTAAGCGTGTCCCTGGCTTAAGTTGATCGTATTGCCATCAACAGTCTCTATGATCAACTTACGATGGCTTTTGGGAAACGCAGCCCTGCTCTGTTATTTTTGTGTTCTGGTAAGGTAATGTGGGCAGCCATGCCTTCTTTTTCAAAAGTCTCCACTTTGGTCCATTTACCAAAAAAGCCTGAAAGCCTGAAAGTCCATTTACATGAAAAGCAACCCCAGAGATTTCAAACTAAAACGGGGTCTGCAGCATTTTCAAAAGTCTCCATTTTCGAAGGTTGAAAACGCCGGAGTAGTGTAAACGATAGGCATAACTGTAGCAAAAGTTATGCATTTTAAAATGAAAACTAGTGTAAACAGGGCCTTAGACAGCAATTATGAGACCAAATGTAGATTTTTCAAAGTCTATAGACCTTATGTAGCCCTGCTACTTTTCAGTGCTGCGCTCATTGTGTTTTGTCTTCCAGTTTGTTTTTTGACAGCATGAAGGTAAGATCTTACGGATTTAAAATCTTCCCAGTCTACTGACATTTGTTATTACATCTGCTTCAAACATTACAATGCTCATGGTAACTTTCGTTAACTCTACTACAATAAGTAAATCCACTTCACCAGCTAATTACTATTCCACAGCGATGCCATAGAGATACACAGAGCTAATGCAAAAATGTAAGTATAAACACAAAATTCTATATAATTGATCTCAGTAATGTAACAAGTGCTCAGAAAGGCCAAGATGGCAAATTGTGTAATAAAAAAGATTCCAATTTGAACTCATTTTTAAGACCAAATTAACCCCCACACACGTACACCTTCATCTGTTTATCATACGCTCAGTCTGTTCCTGTTTCAGTCAAGCTCATGTCTCGATGGAGAATTAATGGCTTGGGAAAGACTTCAATAGAATGAGACACCATGTTCCTCTGTGATATGCTGACAGAAACCATCTTTGATTATCTCTCTCTAGATTAGCCTTCTCTTGTATGCCGGAACTTTCTCATCATTTCATAATCGCTTACATACAAGATGTGTCTGCTAATTTAGCCAGAGCTCACATTAAAGAAAGAGCATTTAACTTATCTATACAGCAGTTTCAAACCTTGTGAGCAGTCTAAGTCGGCATTAAAATGCAATACCAGAATGCACTGTAAGTAGAGGAATATGTTGATTGCATCATTATTAAGAAAATAATATATTTATAATATTTATACAATTATATTGAGGAATGAAAAAAACAGTTTCATGAAAATACATTTGCAAAAAATAATAAAATTATATAATTACATGTTTATTTTAAAAGGTAGCTGCCTAAGTAGACAGCAAGGTAGTTTGCTACGTCTTGGAACAGAGCTTTTGGATTTAAACTAATAACATGCTGAATATTCCGTATTTCTGTTATAATGCTAACCATGTAAGCATATACTACATATTGACCACACTAAACCACATACCATCGTAATACCGCTGGGTAGGATAATGAAGGCCAGTAAAGGGACTCAATGCATCAACATTACATAAACCTTGTGCCAAATGTCATGTGAAAAGGTTAAGATAGATGGCGGAAAAGAACATTTAACGATGCCAGAAAAAGACCTTTTATTTTATTGTAGGTCTGCTGTTACTTACTGCTCTTGACAGTAATTTTAGTTTTTAGAAGGCACAAAAAATTACTCATCAAATCATGTTAATTAAAAGCTGTGCATCTGTTTTGGAATCGCTGGTTCTGTTTATTTTCATAAGTGATTTACACATTACGAAAGACATTATGCATTATGCAAGTGCTCACATTTCTGGAGGTGGCAGATAGTTCTTGTAAAGGCATATGCTGTAGGCGTTTTATTTAGAGTACTACGCATAAATTGTCCCTTCTACCTGACAGATCACTCAAATGGATGTCCTGAGACACCAGTTGCATAAAATTAGCCACTAAGAACTAGTTCAAGTTAGATTTGAGAGATTTCTGTCCCTCCGTAGAGATCTTACACAACTACCATTTTCAAGGTAGGATAGACATCATTAAAGTAATCCATGTGACTCCAGTGGTTTAACCTCAATTTTATGAATTTATGCTCTGTTTGCACCAAAAAACATAATTTACCATTTTATTTACGAAATAATATTATCCAAAGCATGCTCACGCAACAATGTCAGCTCTCATGTGAACACTAAACGCATGCGTCATGGTGCTCTCATGAACGCGCGTTGTAGATCAATATTTTTGTAAATAAAGTGGTAAATTATGTTTTTGTCACAAACTAAGCACTCAAGTCACTTCATAACCTTGAGGTTAAACCGCTGGAGTCACATGTAGTACTTTAATGATGTCTTTCCTACTTTTCTGGACCTTAAAAGTGGTGGTTACGTTGTACCTCTATTTAGGGACAGAAAACTTTCAGATGTCAATAAAAATATTTGTTTTCCGAAGATGAACAAATATCTTACGAATGTGGAACAACACAAGGGTGAGTAATGAATGACATAATTTTCATTTTTGGGTGAACTAACCCTTTAAGAGATAATCAGTCTTACTTTTCCAATTCAAATTATACCAATCCACCTTTTAAGTTGCTTACTTTAAAATATTAGGACCAGTCCTGAAGAAAAAAAAAAGACTAATAATTTTTAAGACTAGTTTAAGCAGTTTATGCAACTAGCCCCAGATCTGTCATTGTGATAGCCCTAGTCTCTGTAAACAGCAATAAATAAAGCGGTTGCCAATCGAAAACACCTTCTACCTGTCAATTTGAGCTTTCAAGTTTGCTGACATGTTTTTGGAGGGTGGGTTTTAGGGAGTGTGGATGATCTTGAGTGTGAAATCTTTTGTAGAACCTTTTTAGAAAACAATTGAGAAGATTTAAAGGGGACCTATTATGCCCTTTTTCAGAAGATGTAATATAAGTCTCTGGTGTCCCCAGAATGCGTCTGTGAAGTTTCAGCTCAAAACACCCCATAGATCATTTATTATAGCTTGTCAAATTTGTCCCTATTTGGGTGTGAGCAAAAACACACCGTTTTTGTGTGTCCCTTTTAATGCAAATGAGTTGCTGCTCCCGGCCCGCTTTCCAGAAGAGGACGGAGCTTTAACAACTTGTGCTTCGTTTGCTCAACAACAACAACAAAGCTGGAGAATCTCACACAGCCAAAATGATGATTGTCAGTAACGTGTGTTCAGCCTTACATAGTTCAAACTGGAGTCGGACACTGATGGAGAGACTCAGGAAGGAGTTACAACTTTAGAATGCATCTGGACACTTCTGAATGATTAGTGGATAAATGTATGTCGTTTCTGTGGAGTTGATTCAACTCATCGACTAGCATGTGCCGTCATGTGAATCTTTTGTCTGGTTTATGTAAATATTGGGGTTCGTGATGTCAACAACCCGGGAAGAAGCTCATTGTAGTCCCTACTAGCCAGTTGTTGTAGTCCTTAAAAAGTGATTTCTGTAAAAGAAAATATCTTCCTTTGCATTGAACTTTGAGCGTTGTAACTTTGCAGATGTTGTTTAAGCACAAACAGAAACATTACACACCAACTAAAGTTAAAAAAAGTGAAATCATAATCAAGGACCCCTTTAAATATGATGTGTTAAAGCTGCTCTAAGCGATGTCACGCGTTTTTAGGCCAAAACATTTTTTGTCACATACAGCAAACATCTCCTCACTATCCGCTATCTGCCTGTCCCCTGAACACACTGTAAAAAAATGCGGTCCCTGTAGTCGCCACAAGCTCCGAAAACGGCAATAAAAACAAACTGGTGCAGCCTGGACCACTTAACATAATAAACATGCTCCAGCCAATAACTGACAAGAATGATTTTAAAGGTGCGTTCATGACTGTTTCCGGAAGCACGGAGGGGAGGGGGAGGAGGGAGGGTCTAGCCAGCCTCTATTTTGTTTGACAACACTTTGAACGTCAACAGGAAGTTACTCCGCCCAGGATCGCTTAGAACACCTTTAATTTACAATGATTCAGCTGTCTGCTGTATAATTCATGCTCTGGAAGACACAGTAGTGATGCTGTGAAAAAGATATGTGTAAAGTTAGCCTTTGAGTGTTAAATGTTAGCTGATGCATCAAGCAAACTAACAAACAAATGACAGTGTTTCATATGTTCACTTTTGGTACTAACTCAACTTGCTATGATGGATAGTCTCAGCAGGTTTCAATGAGAGGGAAAAAAACAACAACAGTAGTATTGGAAACAGTCTGGCCAGGTTGTGTTGTCCTTGGGCATTGCAGATGCTAAAAAAGAAACCGTGAGCCCAGCCCAGTCGACAGAGATAGCACAGTATTGAGACAGCATAGTATTGACATATTGTCTCCAGGGACACTGAGTACAGGACGACCAGGACCGATTGCGAACATGAACCTCTACCGATTTAGTCTTTCTTCATTTGTTTTGTGTTGGGTTAACAATGCTATGCAGCACAGTATCAATACCCTGTACATGTGTATGCTGTGAAGACTTGGTAGTCTTGATCAGTATCTCATTGTTTGGTAAAAATTTCCAAGAAGGTCTTATTTGGAAACATTAGTTAATGTATTAACTAACATGAACTAACAATATGCAGTACATTTGTTACATTATTTATTAATCTTTGTTAATGTTAGTTAATAAAAGTACAGTCGTTCATTTTAGTTCACAATGTATTAACTAATGTTAACAAATACAACTTTTAATTTTAATAATGTATTAGTAAATGTTGAAATAAACATTAACTAAGAATAATAAATGCTGTAGAATTATTGTTAATTCTTAGTTAATGTTAACAAATGAAACCTTATTGTAAAGTGTTACCCATTATTTTAATACTAATACAACAGCGATCAATATTTTACAGAAAATTTATAAACATTGAATATTGTGTATATTTGGATATTTGTTTTTAATGACCTTAGATGTTTGATTAAACCATCAAAATATGAGGAAAATATTTTATACTTTTAAATAAGGGAAGAAGGAAGAACAAAACCCTAACTTGGTTAAGGTATTTATCTGATAAAATTATTTGACAAAAATAATTTAATAAAAACAACAAAAAAAATAATGAAAACAAAAAGCCTCCATGAAAAAGCATATAATGACTACAAAATAATAATTTGTTAATATTTTATATATTTTATAATATAAAAATGATGTCCGCAAAATTTGCCATGTTTCATTTGCGTTATCACAAATAAAACAATTGACTCCAAGTACAACTACATATGCTTACTAAATATTACAAAATTTTTAATCAATAATTTTTAAAAGTGGACATCACTTTTGGCCACTACTATATATATATGCTGTAGAACCAGTGTTTACAAGATGTAATGTAAGTCTAAGGTGTCCCCTGAATGTGTCTGTGAAGTTTCAGCTCAAAATACCCCATAGATTTTTTTTAATTATTTTTTTTAACTGCCTATTTTGGGGCATCATTAACTATGCACCAATTCAGGCTGCGGCCCCTTTAAATCGCACACTCCCTGCCCCCCCGAGCTCTTGACTATAATACAGTGCATTTACAAAGTTCACACAGCTAATATAACCCTCAAATGGATCTTTACAAGATGTTCGTCATGCATGCTGCATGCATGCGTCGGATCATGTGAGTGTAGTATTTATTTGGATGTTTACATTTGATTCTGAAAATTTTGAGGCTATGCTCTGTGACTAAAGCTAACATTAAACACTGTTGGAGAGATTTATAAAGAATGAAGTTGTGTTTATGCATTATACAGACTGCAAGTGTTTAAAAATGAAAATAGCGACGACTCTCTTGTCTCTGTGAATACAGTAAGAAACGACGGTAACTGTAACCACATTTAACAGTACATTAGCAACATGCTAAAGAAACATTTAGAAAGACAATTCACAAATATCACTGAAAATATCATGATATCATGGATCATGTCAGTTATTATCGCACCATCTGCCATTTTTCACTATTGTTCTTGCTTGCTTACCTAGTCTGATGATTCAGCTGTGCACAGATCCAGACATTAATACTGGCTGCCCTTGTCTAATGCCTTGAACATGAGCTGGTATATGCAAATATTGGGGGCGTACATATTAATGATCCTGACTGTTGCGTAACAGTCGGTGTTATGTTGAGATTCGCCTGTTTTTCTGAGGTCTTTTAAACAAATGAGATTTACACAAGAAGGAGGAAGCAATGGAGTTTGAAACTTAATGTATGTCTTTTTCATGTACTGAACTCTTGTTATTCAACTATGCCAAGGTAAATTCAATTTTTGATTCTAGGGCACCTTTAAGATATCAATCACTATATATGATTGTTGCTTGATATATTGGATCATTTAAATACATTGTAAAATGTATAGGTATGTATGTATATCATATTTATCTACAGTACAGTATTGATCGCTTAACTTGTTGCTTGATATACTGCACTGTTAAACATAAATGGTCACAGTTATAGTGAATATATCTGTCTATATATTAATTTTGAATGAGTGCATGTTATAGAGACCAGATAAAATTGTGTACGAAAATAAGATATTAACTGACATTGTATTGATCTAGGTAATCTTCCAGATGTAGGCACTTAAGGTTAGTGACTATATAGAAAGGATCAGCACCTATGTAATGCATTAATCAATTGGAAGTGGGAACAGGTGCATTAATATGATTCATTACAGTACCTAAGGATCATGACTACAATAGGAAATGAAAAAAAAAAAAAAAAACAAAAACTACTATGGTTGCTAAGTTTCCTAAAATAGATAACTTTTAAACATAGCCTAAAACATTTTTATTTCACAGTTCTGACTTTTTTTCTTGCATTTGAGTGTTTATATCTCCCAGTTCAGACTTTATTACTCGCAATTGTGAGTTTATATCACAATTCTTAGGGGAAAAAGTCAGAATTGCAGTTTCCAAGAAGGTAGCAATTCTGAGGAAAAAAGATAGAAGATCTCACAATTCTGTTTTTCCTTCTAAGAACTGTGAGATATAAACTCGAAATTAACTTTTTTTATTCTTTTATTCCATAGCTTCCATAAACTGCTACTGCAGAACTGTCATTTCCTGCCACCAGGTAGGCTCAAAAAACCCACAAAAACATATAAACACAAAATAGGTCTGTAGAGATAGGAAAACGTGACACTGACAATATATTTTTGATTCTGCTAAGCATGCTGGTCAAACTTGCAAGTTTCAATGAGGAAATCAATGTAAGCTTCATTATGTACTCACCGCACACTACATACTCTTACTTCAACACAGAGACACAAGCCATTGCCCTGGAAACCGATGGAGTTTGCCATGACAACAGAGGCTCTGCTGCCAATTGTGTAGGTGAATGGGAATGCTGCGATTAGGGATGGATTAACACTAACTGTATGTAGACCTGTTGAGAGTTAAACAATTTAGCAGAAATGTTATCATTTTTAAATTGCCGTTTTGCTACTTTTGCATATGGATTAAAGCACTTACAGTATATAGGAAATTAACTTCTAGAAAGCTTTGATTTTGCCTAAAATGGTAAACAAATACATTATGTTTGCCAAGAAGCAGAAATATGCCACAATTCTGCAAATTAATCACTAGCCTTAAAGGAATAGTTCACCCAAAAATGAAAATTCTGTCATCATTTACTCATAATCAGGTTGTTCCAAACCTGTGTGAGTTTGTTTCTTCTGTGAACACAAAAGAAGATATTTTGAAGAGTGTCTGTAACCAAACATTTGATAGACCCCATTGATTTCCATAGACTTTTTCTCGGTACTTTGGAAGTCAGTGCGGTCCATCAACTGTTTTTTTACAGATATTCTTCAAAATATCTTCTTTTTTGTTCAGCAGAGGAAAGAAATTCATACCAGTTTGGAGCAACTTGAGGGTGAGTAAATGATGACATAATTTTTGGGTGAATTATCCTTTTAATGGAAAAGCCCTTAATTAAAGGGACAGTTCCCCCACAAAATCTAAATTCTGTCATTTACTCATCCTCATGTCCTTCCAAACCTTTATTACTTTTTTCTTCCATGGAGAAAAAAAAATCTAAAGACTTGTCGCTCTTTTCCATGAAATAACAATAAAAGGGAACTAAAGCTTTCAATCTTCAAAAAGTGGTCTGAATTTACTCCAAATCTTCTGAAACTAAATAGTATTTCTGTGTCAGAAACAGGCCATAATTTAAGTCTGTATACTATTCACTAATAATATTCCTTTTCAGAGTTGTTCAGTCAGCTGAATCAATGAGTTGAACTTGATTCATGATTCTGATTATTTTTGTAAAAACTTTTTTTCACAAATAAGACATCACATCATATTGCTTTAGAAGACTTAACACCATTTTAATTGTGCATTTATGTCCTTCTCCACCCATTTTTTGTAATCGCATGGAAAAGGGAGACCAGCACATTCTTCAAAATGTCTCTTTTTATGTTCCACAGAGAAAAGAAACTCATACTGGTTTGGAATGACATGAGGGTGAGTACATGATGACAGAATTTTCATTTTTAGGTGAACTCTTTCTTTAACTGTAGCACAAACCTGTTCTTTAATGTCAAAGCCAGACATGATGCTCCAGAAAAGTCGCTTCTGTTCATGCCGAGACACTGACAGTGACATGAGACTCTTGTATCTCTGACTCGCGGCATGTTTTTGGTAACTGCGTGCGGAAGAAAAGAGCGAGACATAGCCGAGCTTGAAAACAGCCGACTGATTCATAACTATTTTTGTGTATGATGGTAAATTTCTTAAGAGCTCTGCAGTCACATCTCATTTTAACAACTTGCATTGATGGGTCTGAAAAAATAATTGCACTTCTCTTTTCATTAGATTCCAAGACTGCCTAGCCTCCTAAATGCTACAAATCACCTCCTAATGAGGTTTAATTAAAGAATGATTAATTATATATGCAGAAATATGGGCTGTTATTAATAAGATGGGGCCCAAGCTCCGAAGAATGTCATCTTAAAAACGACAACACCACATTTTTACTCTCATTGCTTGGCAATGCATAAGTTAAAATGTCACCAGTTAAATGTGTTATCCTTTATGAGATCATGCATAAACACGCATTATACAAGACATCTTCCCCGAAAGTGGCCAAAATCTTCAACAACAAAAGACACTTTACTCACAAATAAGTTGAATGAGATGCGATAGAAAGCGATTAGGGCTGATTGCACAATAACAAGCCACATGGCTTCCTAGCATTTAGATACAAAGCTCACAGAGCATTAGATGATTCATATCACACTGTTGTGATTCTTGATTACGTGATTCACAATAAAGAGTTCACATCACAACTTCTGTGTCACAGGTAATTAGGCTATCCTAACCGCAGCAAACCACAGGTTAAGACCTGTGTACCATGATGAGCTTCATGAAGCAGCTGCTGAGTGCAGCACGATAACTGCAGGACACCTTCTAATAATGCATGAGTGTTCAAGTTACATGTCAAAATAATTCATTGTGGTAACAATAACAATGCATAATTACAGGCTCGCCAAATGATTTCATATTATGTAGGAAATGTTGTTATATCTTGTAAATAACTTTTACTGAAGTACAACATGGACACTAGTGTAAATTAGAAGATATGATAAATATATTTCAATTCTATATATTTGAATTAAAATATCCACATTCTCAGGAAGTCAAATTGGAATGACAGGAAGAGGAATTTACTAAATTGTAATTTAAAGAAATGATAAAACTTTAGTTTAGGGTCCAATTCTCACTATTGACTAGTTGCTTATTAGCATGCATATTACTAGGATATTGGCTGTTTATTAGTACATATAAAGCACATATTAATGCCTTATTCTGCATGATCATATTTTAAAATCCATTAATCTTACCCTTAACTACCTTACTAACTATTAATAAGCAGCAGTAATTAGGTGAAAGTTGTAGTTATAAAAAAAAAAAAGAAGAATTGAATATTTTTAACTTAATGTTTTTGATAAGGTGATCATTTATAATTCATTAAATATGATGAAATGTATAAACTAATTGCAAATTTCCGAGAAGACCAGGTAAAGATTAAAAGCATTTCTAACTCTTTTGTATTTTGGGAACTATTTGTTAGTAAAAAAAACAAAAAAACAAAAAACAAAAAAAAAGTAGAACACTTGGACATGTGAATGTTCCCAGGACCTGTTTGGCCTGCTGAAATTCTCTCATCCAGGAAAGGATCACAAAAGATGGTACAATATCCAAAGAACTACTGGCTTTTCAAGCTTTTGCTAAGGTCAGTGTTCCTGACACCTTATCAAAAATTGATAATAGCATAAATTCTGTGAATTCTATTCTATTTCTGATTCTTTACAAGAATGCAAAGCTGTCCATTCCTGAATTGAAGTGTAACTAGGTCATGAAGAAAAAGGAATCCAATACAAAACAGCCGAATCGGAATGGTTGAGAAGAAGCTAAAATAATGTTTTAAAATACAACATCAAGGTCTAGAACTGAACCCACTATAGGGTTAAGCTGGCAGAAACTAAAACAGGCTAGGTTTTCTGATAACACAGCCAATTAAACCAGAATGTAGACTGTTTGTTATTAAATGCAGTTTAAGTGCATCATTACATTATTACTTTCACCAATATCTCCAATATTAGTCCAATACACACACACACACACACACACACAAAAAATACACAATACTGCAAAACATGAACAATGTGTGCTATTTTGTCATTAATATTAATAAGCCACAGTTCACCCGAAAATAAATTCTGTCATCATTTACTCTAATTACTCAGTTATTCCAGACCTGCACTGATTCAAAATATCTTCTTTTGAGATCCACAGAACAGAAACAAGAAATGGATACAGATTTGGAAAGAAAATTAGGTCAAGAAGATGACTATTTCTGCAAGTTACATTGTTACACCAGTAGGTGGCAACAAATGACTGCCTTCATGGGTGAATCACTGACTCACTGATTCAACCGATACCTTCAAAAATGCGGTTTAATTCAGTAACGAAACACATGATCGGTTCGGCTTTGTTTGGAACTCTTTTTGGTGGAGGAGCAAATACAGACAATGTAACTGGAAATATTATGTAGTTATGCTGCCTTCACATGTTATCGGAAATTTCCTACTTGAATAAAAGCTCGTTGCATTCAAGTGCTTTGTTGTCAGAAAAAAAATCAGGAATCATGGAGGACAACAGGCTATGTAGCTGTTGTGGAAAAAAACTAATAAAGTAGCCTACCTGTCACAGCAGCAATCGTTCTTCCCTCCGCCATGTTTAAAGTTTGTGGCCTGTCCAACTCGGGAACTTGGGTATCAAAATTATCTCTGAATTTCCCAGTGGTAAATACAACTTGATAGGGCGTTCATGTCCAAATTTTAACTAGTAAACTTGTATTTACGATAATTCCGACAGCATGTGAAGGCAGTATTACTCAATAATAACTTTTTGTTTATAGAAAAAATAGAAGCCATATTACTTATTGTTGTTCTCTAACTAATATCATGTTTCGTTTAAAGATAATTTTGAGTGGAGCTAATGTTTTAGCTTTTGCATATTTTAATGCATATTTGCCACTGTATGTAA
This sequence comes from Chanodichthys erythropterus, assembly GCF_024489055.1. Lineage (NCBI taxonomy): Eukaryota > Metazoa > Chordata > Actinopteri > Cypriniformes > Xenocyprididae > Chanodichthys > Chanodichthys erythropterus. The sequence goes on from NC_090241.1 coordinate 29,951,355, forward strand.
TATTTACAATGTGTTGTACTTCTTACCATTTATCACTTTTAGCAGGGTACAAACTGTTACATTGTACCTGATATAGTTATGATTTTGCAGCTCGTAACTATTATTAAATGAACCTCCTGCACATTAACAATGGAGTTTCATAAATTACACAAATTACTCATTTGCTGTTGTGTTGACTACAAGATTAATGAACAGGGTGGAGCTTTAGAAATTATTAGTAGCAATTTCAAATTCATTTCACCTCATCTAATCCTATCAATTCATACACTGAGATATGAATTTCACTTTTATCATCTGAACTGGCAAAACGGCAAAGGAATTGATTCCAGCCCTGGTCACAAAAGCGGAGTCTTTCCGTAGTTTTCTATTTTTAGGTTAGCCATCCTGACATTAGACACCTTTACAGGCACTAGTCAGATATCCTCATAAATTTTGCATTGATAGAATGGGTGGCTTATTATCTGTATCCCTCATAAGAATTAATGTCCCTTGAACATAATAGTAATAAAATTGCAGTAGTATTAACTATAGAGAAAGAGAAAGGTTGCCTTTTTCACAATAAACAGGGTCACCTTCAACCATATGGTGTTTTATTTTTTTTCAATAAATCAAAGGCATGATAATAATCATATGACACTCAAACTGTGGAAATGTCCTTTATCATTTCCCAGGTATCGCAGTAGGCTTTACAAAGCAGAAGGTAACTGCCTCTCAGAGCTGCAAGGGCTTCTGGAAGGACATTGGCTGTAAATAACCACATCCAGTAAGTGATTACTTCCCTTTATACCAAATAGAGACAATAAATAAGACTGGTGTTTTGTGACATCTCTGAGATTCAGGAAATATCCACATCCTCAGGCACAGGGCTGGGTCGGAACTTCAATAAAAGTTATGGGCTAAATCAGAAATGAGATTCTTTGAAAAGAACATTTGCTAATTACTCCGTCTTGACCTGTTCGTGCTTATAGCCTGAACTCACAGCATCACCTTTAATTGAGATTAATCTTGGCTGATTTGTCATTCTTTGCATTTGGTAAGTATTCTAATACCAGCAGTTTGTCTGTCTCCTCCAGGTGCAACACTGACAGCAATACACTCTATACCATGTTCAGTCCTTATGAATTTATAAAAGAAATATGTTAGATTTCACTGCACGGCCTGACTACACAATAAGATTATATTAGATTGTCATCATATCATTTCAAATTACTATTTCAAAGCTAGAATGCATGTGTATATATTACCAGAAAAAAATCCATAAAACAGAAAAGGTACTGGCCATTTTCTGCCAGGACATTTTCTGTTAAAGGAATAGTTCTCCCTAAAATTAAAATTATCAATTTACTCACCCTCAAGCCATTCTGTATATAACTTTCTTCTTTCAGCCGAACACAAATGGAGTTATACTAAATAATATCCTGGCTTCCCAGTTTTGTAAGCTTTTTTTGTAAGCAAGTTTTTGAAGCCCCCAAAAGCACATCCATCCATCATAAAAGTAATCCACACAACTCCAGTAGGTTAATAAATGCCTTCTGAAGCGAAGAAATGGGTTTTGTAAGAACGGCCGTACGCGTGTTCACAGGATTGTCGAGTTTCGGGCGAAGGGTGACCTCTGACCTGACATATGACATAGGCGTAGCATAAGCTTAGGTGAGAACTGATGAACGCGGAAGCACAGAGGATAGAGCAAAACAAAACACCAGGCACAAATTAGAAGTCCAAAATGAGAAGTTTTAAAGAAAAATGTCAAAGGATTTCGAATAAGAGGAGCTAAGTCTTACATAATACATCCAGTCAGAGGACGAATAACGTTGCCGGAAGCCAGTGATTATAGTTTATAATGTTTTATTATTATTGTGTTATTCAATGCCAATACAAAGCTGGGAAGACCCAGAATATTATTTAATATAACTCTGATTGTGTTCCACTGAAAGAAGAAAGTCACACCTAGGATGTATTGAGGTGAGTAAATTATGGGATAGTTTTCTATTTCTTTAAATTTACAGACATTTCCTTTAACCCTAAAATAAAATAAAAAAAACGGGGAAACACCTGTAAAAAAGGAAAACAGGAAATTCCTTTAAACTGTTATATATTCTATGTGTATTATAGGTTTTTCAACTTTTTCAAGTTAATTTTATATACTCCTGTGCTGTGAAAAATGACTTTTTAATAATTATTAGAGAATTTGAGTATTAGAGTATGTTGTTTAAAATATTTAGTAACAAATATTCACTATTAACAATGACTTCTGCCTCAATAAACTCATAATTTACTGCTTATTAATACTTAGTAAGGTAATTGTTGTAGCTTTTAAATATAGGCATTGGAAAGGATTAAGGGATATAGAATAAAGTTATACATAATAAGGCATTAATATGTGCTTTATAAATACTAATAAACAGCCAATATGCAAGCTAATAAGCAGCTACTTAAAAAACGTGGGAATTGTTCCCCATACTAAAGTGTTATTGAATATTTTAAATATATCACATCCAAAGTATTTCCCAAACATATTTCATGTCATCTACGCATGAACTTGAACATGAAGTCCTGTGGTTAAAAATGCATAGATTAAAGACGCACAACTCAGATTTACAATGTAGCTAGTCAATACCGGTAATAAATGGCACTGAATCAAAGCTAGAACATATTACATAATAAATTGCATGTGCAGTTGAATTAAAAACAACATTTACTGCCTCAGCATTCATGCCTCGACTGAGGCGTCACAGCTTTGACCATGAGGCTTCAATACAAGGTCCTTAAAGCAAATTGACACCTCCTAACCTTGTAAACACTATTAATTAGTGTCCACCAAATATAGTATGGTAATGCATGACTAGTAAATGCAGAAAAGGTGAAGTCTAGCTTTGATATATGACCGGGTGGTAATTTGCAATGATATGACGGCGGTCTGACATAATTTCATTGTGCGGTAGGGCCATGCAGCGAAATCTGATTTGAGACAGATGTAGACAGAGCCCGTTCGAGTGATAATAGAGGGGAGAAAGGAGGGGCTGAAAACAGAATGGGACACAAAATCTTATGGAGGATAATTAATGTGACATTTCCCTGACATTTAGCCAGAGGTGCAGTGAAGGAGCCTGAAGAAAGAGGGAGGGAGAGACGGAGGGGGAAGAGGAAAAAGCCAAAAAAGAAGCCTGACTCTTTGTTCAGTTCTTAACTGAATACAAAGCACATGGGTGCACATGTGCCTAAACAATGGTCTAATTTAGCCAGAAACCACTCAAACACCCTCAAACACTAACTTTGTCCTTTAGTGACTTATAGTTCTTTCTTTCAAAGTGATAGAGTCATCTCTCTGTTGCCTGGTAACAGGAAGGACAGTCTTACACTGAACTGTCCCTCCCAATCCCATGTGACTATATATCAGCACAGGTATACAATTATAGAATTAGAGCGCGTCAAATAGATGACCAACACAGACCGAGAACAAAAGTTTACAGAGAGGCACTGCATCTCTAACAATACCATTCAACCAAGATGCTGTTCTTATTGATCCAAGACCAAAAAATGTCAACCAAAACTGATGTAGATCCATATAGATGTCAGACCTGCACCTATGATCGACCCATAGAAGCTCTGAGTGTGAATGTTTACATGGAAATACTACGTTTTGAATTATGTGAGAAGCACGAAAGTGCCACTCTGTTGCGATTGATTGCACGACTGAAGCTATTTGGTTAGAGTCCAGAGGCTTGAACTGCACTTTTTACATTGGCCTTTTAAGCTAATTGAGTGTTGATATATGCTTATGTTGAAGTTGCGTTTTTTTCTTGGCAGATGAAGATGTTTGACACAATGTTGAATGCTGCTGGAATGCTATTGTATATGATATGAGAGACTCCCTTTCTCTCTAACCTGAAGCACACTGTTGTGGAAGTTGTTTGTTTATGTCTGAGTCCTGACCTATTTATCAGTCTGTCTATCAGTGTATGTAGTGATGTATACCTTGGCTGCTACAGACGAGCCTGGTTTCTCTAGTAGGTCCCATAGTTTCTTCCTTTTCTCTGAACAACACGTATTATCAAACTCTTCGCCATCCCGGTCCTTCAGAGTATCCGCTTCCCGCTTGAGCTCCTCGTTCATCTGCTCTTTCTTTTGGTGGTACCGCGCCTGGCAACACGACTCCAGGTAGATCTCATCCACCCCCCAGTAGTCCAGCTCCTGGCTGAAGGACAGGGCACACATTTCCTCCATCATGTGCAACTTCCCAGTACGGTAGAAGTTCAGAATAGACGTGAACGCCCCAGGGTGCCGGTCAAAAAAGTACTCGTTGTCGTCTAGGTTGTAGTCGTCGCATATTTCCATGAGTGATTCGTGGGTTTTGCAGTCTCGTAACTTGCCCAGTCGTGTGCGCGGCAGTCGGTCCAGGGTTCTCCACAGGACCTCGTGCGGCAGACCCCCTACGTTCAGTTTGACACGCCGGTAGCACGACATACTCCGGATTATATCCACAGGCTCCGGGGGCAGAGAGGCTGTCGAGCGAGAGCCAACTTTACTCATTCCTGCAGAGGGTTTATCCATGTTGTTATTTGCGTAGACTACCCTATGATGTTGGCCATGGGACAGGCAGTGTTACCAGTGGTTCTCCGAGCTGTTTCATTCTATTCGGGCTGCTGAAGAAAGGAGAAACAAGAAATGAGCTGTGTGTTTTCTGATGTTTGTACAGTACTCTGTTAAAGGGATAGTTCACCCAAAAATGAAAATTCTGTCATCATTTACTCACCCTACAGTTGTTCCAAAACTGTATAAATTTCTTTGTTCTGCTGAACAAAAAGGAAGATATTTGGAAGAACGTCAGTAACCCAACCAAACAGATCTCGCCCCCCATTTACTACCATAGTATGAAAAATAAATACTATGGTAGTCAATCAGTCAAGATCTGTTTGGTTACTGACATTCTCCCAAATATCTTCCTTTGTGTTCAGCAGAACAAAGAACCTCATACAGATTTGGAACTACTTGAGGGTGAGTAACGTTAAATGATGACAGAATTTTCATGTTTTGATGAACTATCCCTTTAAGATTGATCGATTAAATAAATCCATTAATAAACTCCTAAACCAGTCACTTACTAGCAGAAGCATATTTTATTAAAAGTTTGTCAGGGTAAGGAATCGAAAATCAATTAAAAGCATTGATATTTGCAAGACTTTTAATTATTTTAACGGTTCCTGAACGCGCGAGTCTACTTCACGCGCCACCGTGTTGTTCGATTCTCGAACAAATGACTCTTATGAACCGGTTCTTTTTAGTGGATTAAAAACATGTAGCACGACCAGTGTAATCTGATTCCTGCAATAAACGTCTTTGATTAGCCGGGTTTTGATTCGGAGTTTCATCGAATCAATAATATAGCTCGACCAATATGATTCGAATCCTAAACGAAGTGGTCGATTCTTATTATTCGATTCTTTTCAGTGATTCAGTAAGATAGCACGAACAGTCTGAGCCGGTTCTTTTTAGTGAATCTAACTGCATTTATGCTGCCTTTAAAATGTGTGTGAAAAGTCGTTAAAATGTCTGTATAAGCCCACTTTGTTCATATCTTTTTTTGTTATATCTGTCTGTTGGAGTCTGAAATGATCTCGTTTTTTGACAACAGACTATCGAGGACAGTAAATTCAATACGAATTTTCAAATATGAGGCTACTAAATGAATCTGAAGTACTAAGAGTAGTTAATGGAGCCGTTAAGGAACCGGAATCATTACGATGAATAACAAACATTAAATTTCTTACGAATCCCAAAGCCTGAGAAGTCGCTGTCCACCGGAGCGGTGCTGAATCGCCTGCTGCTTTCCTGAAGGGCAGTTTCTGTCGAAGTTAAACGCCCGTTTAAACTCCCAAAAGATAACAAACATTTGAATCCAAATAAATTGGAGCGCACGCGATCCACCTGTCATCCTCTGAAAGGAACAGGCTATTTAATAATCATCATCATTTCAGTAGGCTACATCTGCCGTTTGAGAACTCCCCATATCCCCTTTGGTATATTAAAAGACTCCATAAACTAATAAATTAAAAGACTAAAAGGTTATATTTAATTTCCATACCTTGTAACTAAAGAGTTAAGTGTAACGTCGGCTGGAGCCCGACCGTAGTCTACAGCTGCAGCAGCAACAACAACATGCAAAATAGGAGGAAAACATGATGACATGATAGACATTTTGGTTTAGCCTTTAGTACACGCTGCGAAGCTAATTAAAATGGATTTTAATGAGCATCGCACGTCTTTTCTTGGATAAAATGTAATTAATGGCATCAGGCAGTCGTTATTGACATCAATGTGTCAATGCAGCTGCGCTTATGATATGATTTCATTGATCTTCTTGCACACTTGAAGACAAAAGTGACGCTAAATACGCAAAACACATTATTCTGGACCATAACAGAGGGCATATTCAAAACATCTTGGCAAAGCGCTATCATAAAAACATTAAATATAATTTAAACGTTGTAGGAGTGGCATCCAGCAGTAGCTATTGATCCATAGGGAAAAATGCATCTTCTTCAGACGTGTTCACGCCACAAAACAATATTATAACCTCATTGCAGCTGTAGTTATTAGTATGGCATGTTTAATTGCAAAAAATGCAATTAAATAGTATTCATAAAAAGCTTATAGCTCATCTGCACACCATGTCACACTTTACCCATTATGTTTTCGGCAGAAATTTCCAATACGATCAATAATACTTAAGCACAAGGTAAACATTTATAAAAACTGGGTAGACTGATAAATATCGGTAGACAAAAAACCCACCTTAATTTGTGAAGACTTATTGCTGACAGCGGTGTGAAATTAAGCATTTAAATGGGTGAAAACGCAGGGACGCCACAGTTTAAATAAGCCACACAGCAGCTCGTTCATCTTCTCCAGACAGGCACATATCGCGCCGCTTTTTTCTCATGGAAAAAGATCAACAAGTCTTGGGGTGAATCCACACTGTTTTCGTTTACTGATGTCTAACATCTCTTGCGTGAAGGCGACAGCTGCTTTCCTTGCAGATGGCTGGCTCGCCGTAGTCTCACCGCCCAATGGCAGAGAGACGGCGAGCTTAACCCTTGCCACCCAGCTCCAAGAGGCTCTTGGAGCAGCTCCTTGTGTGTCGTTACGAGTAACCTGTGTGAAAATGGCGCCTGAAGAGAGGGCAATACAGAAAACTAGCCACTTATTTCATATGCGTTAGGAAATACATCAGCTTTTTGGAGCAGTGCTCAAGCAACCTATATGAGTCAGTTCAGCCATAGCTGCAGCTCCTTGAATATGTGAGTTTGATTTAATATTTTACCAAGATGAAGCACGGTAGCTCTACTAAGATGCTCTTTGGTCTCTCCAATCATCACATTTCAGAAGACCTTATATTGAATTTCAGCAAATTATCTATCCTTATTATTTAGAGTGTAAATAGTAATCTTCATGATCTGCTGAGATTGACTTTTCTGTCTTCATTCATAGCAGTGTAGACATATGTGCAAGCATAATTTGTTATGCATACTTTAAAAGACTTTAAAACAAGTATTTTGTCTCAAAATAAATGTGATAATTAAAGGGATTTTCACTAGAAACCTAAATCTGCTTCTTATATATATATATATATATATATATATATATATATATATATATATATTACAACATATATTAAATTAGATTTTTATTATTATAATATTTTTTATTATTGCACATAATGGATCACTTTCCCAGTAAACAGGCATTTAGGAAAGTGATGAGGTGATTGCTTGTTGCTATGTAGTGTTTTAGGAGAAAAAAAAAATATCAAAAGTGCATTTTACCCTGAGGTAACCCCTAGTCAAACACTGTAGACAGATCGAAGCTTTAACTTTGTTGTATAACAAAGCAGGCATGCATTCTCCAAAATGTGACCATTATTCACTATAGTAGCACATTTGCTTTGGTTTACAATTAGTTTGACCCTGACAAACAAAACTTTGCAGAAAATACACTTAAACATCTGAGCGATTCTGCATTTTTCATGGAGGGGATTTAAAGCAGGTTATCAAAATTAATATTGCATTAGAAAAGTGTAAAAATGTTAAGCGTGTTTTGGAGATATTGAATGGGCCTCTGGATGGAATATTTCTTCAGTGAAGTAAGAATAGTTGTCACAATCCTGGTTTTGTGCCTGTTTTGTGTGGACTTTTATGTTGAAGGGATTGTATTTAAAGGGTAATCCACACTCAAGGTCAAAAACAGGCAAATGGTCATAAATCCACAGGAAGGCTGTCCAAACAAACAACTAAGCAGAAACACACAGGCAAACAGGGGAATCCAGGAAACAGGAAAAGATCAAAAACCAAGAACACGGGAACAAATGCCCGAAAGCTCAGAATTGCAGTTAAACACTAGACAAGACTTAGCAGGGAATGGATGAGTGAACCAGGCTTATATAGGGTGAGAAAACAAGACTAAACAAGCTTAACAAGGTAATGAGTTAACAAGGGGGCGTGGTCCAATGAGTGTCCATAGTAACTAACAAGAAGAGCAGCAACATGAGGTGAACACACAATGGAGACACAGAGAACAAAGGCAGGGATCGTGACAATAGTAAACCCAAATGACATCATGTTTTAAGAGATGAGTAAACCAGAGTTTAAAAAAATACAATATTTATTATTGCAAAAAGTATTCAAGACATTGTTAAAAACATTGTTGTAAAAAAGGCTATTGTTATCTGTACAGTTTTAATAAGATTTGGCATATTAGCACTGTCAAGATCTTTTTCTGTAACGGATCTCTAGATCTCCCGCAGGTTGAAGAATGCCGAAGCCATATCGACTGGGGTCTACCAATGGCAGCGTTGCATTCTTGTCACATAGCTCCAGATCAAATTGAGTCAAGATTGTGAACACAAGCCTAAAGGGATTAGAAAATGATTCCAAATGTCATTATAGTTGCTAACAGAGAGAAGCATAAAAAATGCAAAAGTTTATGGATGTATTTAGAGCAGGTGTTGATAAGGACTAAAGGTGCAGTCGCATTAATACGTTCAAAAAAGATCCATTCATCATTGTCAATAGTCTGTTAATGTATGAAGTTAACATACGGCACTTTCAAACTAAGCAGCTTTCTGTTGGTCAACGTGGCGAATCCAAGTAACCAACTTAAACACGAGCAAACTTTTTCGGCATCATACAAAAATCCCAATCATGTGGATTTCTATTGAAATAATTGGATTTTGCCCGCAAAATTTTGCGTAGCAACAGTAAATGTGACCGCACCTAAAAGAGGACCTTTTATGACATCATCCAAAGTCTTGATTTTGTTTTTGGAGTCTACTAGATTAGGTTTTCAGGCTTGAATGTTCAAAAAAACACATTATTTTTTCACATATTTTACATTGTTGCAGCACCTCTCTTCCCAGTCTGTCAGTAACGCTCTGTTTAGCTCCTGTCTCTCCTTCCGATAAGTGCACTGTGCTCTGATTGGTCGGTTAGACCATTGTGTTGTGATTGGTAAAACTCATCAAGTGTGTTTCGTAAATGTCACGCACCTTACCATAACAGCGAGTTTCATCTCACTGCTAACTCAACTTAATCAGGGCTGCGTTTCCTGAAAGCATCGTAAGTCTACGTTGATCGTAGAACAATTGCCACCAATGGTCTCTACAATCAATTTAGGCTTAGCCCAGGACCCGTCCCCTTTGTTTTCCATATGCCTTGGGTAGGAATTATTTAAATGAGGAATAATGAGATATGTACGTTTCCGGAAGAAAACTAAAGGCTACAATCAAAGCACTTCAGGGAGTTCCCAAACAGTGCTTGCGAATATAGAGAATAACTTCTTTTGGAGTAGACTTTGTACTTTGTAACTTTTGACCTTTTTCATGCTCAAACAGAAACATTACACACTAAAGAAAGTTTCCTCTTTATTGTTGTATTGAATGCTATTATACTCACTCTTTAATTGCACTAACTGCAAAATGGCGTCCTGGACACAGGTTGCCTTTGGTCCCCCAGGGCACGGAAGGATATTTCATCCTCGTCCCTTCCTTAAAGAAGACCTTTCTCTCTGATCCATCTTCATTAAGGAAGCGGTCAAACTGGAACATCTGTTGCATTACAAGAAGACAAGCAGAATTAAAATTTTAATTATTGTGTCTTTGAGTGTAAAATGAATACATCATAATGATATTTGTAGCACCTGACAACAACATTAGATTGTCTTGATGAAACATTATAAAGCAAGAAACTGCGCTCATGTGATATGTTTGTGATACACGTCCAATGTTTGCTTGCAGGAACAGCATCTCGCTGTGCTGTTAATCAATTTACTATTAATCAGTATGCTTGACATGGAAGCTTGGATCAGATCTTTAGTGCACAGTGCCAATACACAGCACTACGGTATGCAAAGTCAGCAATTTGGCCTACAAAGTGGTGTGAGTGTCTGTTTCGCACAGATAGTGGGATCAGCAGCAGTGACTATAAACTGTGGACCCCTTCCCCCTATTTGTCTTTGTGCCAATGACAGCACTTGAATGGCTAATCCCAGATATCTCACTAGATTAGCCCTTTGACCTGTGCAGAATGTAATCCAAGCTTGATCATAATGGTGGACGTCAATAAAGTTCAAGATAAATAGGTTTAGGTTATATCAATAAGTGAGGTGTGTTAATAAAGCAATGTACTAGCAATGTATTATCTGTAAAAAAGAAAATCTTAGCATTGCATAGCAACATTAAAAACATTTTAAACTTTTTTTGAAAAAATATAATTATATATATAATTGTATATATATATACACACACACACACACACACACATTTTTTTTTCATGTTTTTGTTGCTATGTGATTGCTAAGGTGTTCGAGTTGTTTTTATCATGTTCCTGTGTACAGTAGTTGGTGATTTATACGGCATTGCTATTTGGTTGCTAGGGTATTCTGGCTTGCTCTGGTTCAAAAGAGCCAACCACTAAGTCTCTATTGTATTCTAGATGTGGCATGGTACCTTTAATGTGAGTCTATGAAAATGTTTAGGCTGTTAATAGAGCAGTGTAAGCTCTTGAGTCTATTTCAATTGCACCTATTTTTTATAAAGTGAAAATCAATACAAATTTGAAATTTAGTACAAATTTCGCACAGTTTCTTCAGGTAATAAAATGATTTCTCCCGCAAGTGAATCTCATCTCTCTGCTTGGTTGAGTTTAGGATGGAAGTGGAATCTGAAAGTGCACCTCTGGCTGTTGGTGGATCTGCGGGTCCATTTGAGGGCTGATGAAGGGGAAAACGCACAGGCGATCGCCCCGTCGGAGTTGGTATGCTTGACCATTGCTTAAATGAATCTTCTTATCTTGCACCACTTCTCTAGTGATGAGAGCAGCTGCAGTTAGACGCAGCGTCTCCCTAAGAACACTATCTGTAAAAACAAGTGACATTTCAAAAATTTGGTTTAAATTTGAAATGGAATGGAATGGTTTTGTAACTCCTGTCCTGAAATATATAAGAGTACATGAACACTCACACACACACATATATATATATATATATGGTAACACTTTATTTTAAGGTGACGTGGTTACATGTTACTACATGTACTTACTAAAGTAATAACATTAAATTATGCATAACTACAAGTAACTAACCCTAAACCAAACCCTGACCCTAACCGTAACTGTACAGTAAGTACATGTAGTTAATTAATATTACTCCGTACCTATTTGGTTTATTTAATTAATCACATTTAATCGCATCTAACATAAACGTTTGTAAATATATAATGTGTATATATACATATAAGTCCTTCCAGCATTAAGCGGGACTTTTTCTGATTTTTGTGGCCTAAAATGGCTGAATTTACCGCTGCTTTTCTCAACATTTGTGGCTATATTTACAGCATTTCTTGTTGTTTTATAGTGAAAAGACAATTTTCTTTTAACATCGTTATTACATTTCTGACCTCGAAAACCATTGCAGGGCTACAGACTCAAATTTGAGGGCAGTAGCACTGGTGCCATTAAGTTCTAAGGTGGCACCTGCCCCTGATTTGGCAGCACTGTGAGGCCTGACAGAAAGGCACTGAGCTTGAGTTGAGATGAAGAGAATATTAACTTTTGTTTTATTTTTATATTTAACAAATATTGAAAATATATACTAGGATGTGGAAATGGCTAATAAGCCAATAAGTGCTCCTCTGCAGCATCTACTACAGTGGTTTTTATTTCTAAATAAGTGTTTGCTTTCCTACATCGTGAAACTTTTAATTTTACAAATGGGGACAAACAATTGGGCAATATTTTAAACGATGAAGTGCTGGGAAAAAGTTGTGAGAAGCACTTAAAAGCACTCGAAAACAGACCACAAGTTATTTCTGTTAAACCACAGATATCAGGTCAGATAAGTTTCCATGTCGGCACTATTTGATATGACATGACTTAACAGAGAATTCTGTTAATCAAGATTTCACAGAAATGTTATTAATTCTGTTGTGAATTCAAGCACTTTTTCCCAGCACTGTGTAATAATGGTGTCATGTGATCCAGATCACATGGATTAAATTATATTATAAATTATCTTGCTGATGTGACCTACCAAACACTGGAGTGTTTTTCTGTCTCTCTTCTGGACGGAGGTGCTTTCCACCTTGGATTTCCTCTCTCACAGCCCTTAGAGCTTCAGGGTTGGTGAGTAAGTAGCCCAGTACCCAGAATGCAGCAGGGCCTGCATTTCCCTGAGGACATAAACATACCTTAAATTACTTTCAAACCAACCACTAAAAAGGTTCTGACACTGAATATTTTTTACATCAAATGTCTGGCTTTACTCTTTAAATCTAGAGTAAGCTTATTTAAGAACAAGATAGAAAACCAAGAAAACAAGATAGAGTGATCTGACACAAGATTTATGACATTTCATATAAATATACAGCAGGGTCTAACCTACAGCATATTGCTTCTTCATAAGTGGTTTTATATCAACACTGCTGTCAGTGTGTGCGGAGTAGTGCAGTTAAACCTGTCATACAACAATTGCTGTGGGTTCAGGGGGACTCCTAACTGACAGTCAAGGTCAATGAGGGATGAAGACTGAAACAGACTGTTAGGTGAAATTGTGCTTTGTCAGGTTTATTGACAGACACTCAAAGAAATGCTTTCTATGTGAGGACATTTCCGTGTGGTTCATTTTACTTGAGAACAACCTGTTAAACAATGCAATACATTTACATTTTGAAATTGCATTGCTTGTTGGTTTTATAAGAGTATCACATGCTGTGGCAAGCTATGACAACACATTATGCATGGTAATTCCTGTATAGGTTTATGTGTTTTAGCTTGGGATTAGGTATTATAGATGAAGAATGTATATATGAAGAAAACTACATTACCATTCAAAAGTTTGGGCTCAGTAGGATTTTTAAATGTTTTTATAAGAAGTCTCTTATGCTCACAAAGGCTGCATTTATTTGATCAAAAATACAGTAATATTGTGAAATATTACTAGGTTTTCTATTTGAATATGTTTTAAATTATTATTTATTCCTGTAATGCCAAAGCAGTTATCAGTGTCACATGATCCTTCACAAATCATTCTAATATGCTGATTTGATGCTCTAGAAACATTTCTTATTATTATCAGTGTTGAAAACAGTTGTGGCGCTTAATATTTTTGTGGAAACTGTTGTACTTGTTTTCAGGATTGTTTGTTGAATAGGACATTTATTAGAAATGTATTAGCATTTATTTGAAATGTGTTTTTGATTGGTAACACAGCAAGTCTTTACTGCCCTAGTACATTTGCTAGGGCATTGTTAGGTGGTTTCTAGGGTGTTGTTGGGAAGTTTCTATGATAAAGGCCCATTTCATACCAAGGATGATGAGTTAAATGATAAAGTCCACAACTATAACGATAACAGAGAAACAGTATTGTTGGAATCACTTTCACAACAATTTTTCAATTTTCAATTTTTTCCTGCTCAAGCATTTAAAGCAGCAGACAACAAAACTGCAGCACATGCTTGTGATAAACAACAATATTGTTTGTTGATGTGGATGCTAATATTCGTTATGGTTCTTGGTGTGAAAGTGCCTTAAGTCTATATGATATTCTATTTGATAGATTTAGCTCTCACTTCCTTCGTTGGGGAAAATTTTAAGCCTAATTGCTTCGAAAAGTAATAGCACACTTCTCCTCAACAAGCCATATTATTTATTTGCAGTATCATTCATGTGCAAAACACAAACTGGGGATGGGTTCTGTGCTAAAGCTTAATACTCATGGTTAGGAGTTTGTTCAAATCCCTAACCCTAAATATGAGCTATAAAGCACCACACATTATACAGTCAAACTATTTCTCTTTAGTTATACTGCTCTCATGTGGTTAAATTTGAGTACTGCCACATGATGTCCTGATGCGTATACAATGTAAATCTATACTCAGTGTTTCATAGGAAGTTATATATAATCCTTTAACTGTGCCTCAAGGTGCATATTTAGAAATTTTACATTGTCAAGCTTGATTCACATTTCTCTAACGTACATAATAATTCAGTCAAATTTATTGTAGATACTAGGGAAGCATGAATACCCTTTGCATAATTCCCTTCAGTTACAAAGGAATCATTCAGTACATGCTGTTTGGCCTCAGGATATGCGGTCTCAGGTGTGCTTTGGGCAGCTTGTCAAGTTTTGTGTTCATGGAAGTGTCAGGAGCTCGAGTGAAATCACACACTCTCGCATTCCAGAGGAGACATTCTCTTTTGTTTACAGTAAGATCAGAATGAGTGCAAAACAGCCTATCCCTATGGCAACCTCAAGGTATTTACTGTGTCACCATTATGTAGTTTTGAGTGATTAAGCATGCTGTCAGACAAAAAGAATTCTAAAAGGAATAGCTCACCCTAATGTTCATGACGATGAACAACTACTTTACCTAATAGTACATGTTATTCTAAGCCTGGCTGTATTAATTTTTCCGTTTTCTAAGTGAAATACAAAAGGAGATTTTCCATGCAAGAAAGTGTTACTTCCACAAAAGTATATTAAGTAGCTCAATTGTGCAACAACATTGTACAACACTGATAATAATAATAAATGTTTCTTAAGCAGTAAATCAGCATATTATAATGATTTCTAAGGGATCATGTGACACTGAAGACTGGAATAATGATGCTGAAAATTCAGCTTTGTTATCATGAGAATAAATTACATTTTAAAATAATTTAAAATAGAAAGTTATATTAAATATATTTTAAATTATTACTGTTTTTGCTGTATTTTTAATCAAATAAATGCAACCTTAGTGAGCATAAGAGACTTCTTTCAAAAACATCTTAACTCTTGAATATAGCTGCATTCACATCACCTCGTATTTACCGGAATCTTGAAATGACAACACGTGACGTTATATTCGGAGCTGTTCACGTCCTTTTGGTCCTTGGAATGGGAATTATGCGTTTCCATGGCACCACTATCAACACCTAATAAATCAATCTACAGCGGTCAGGTGGTACAGCGGCCACGTGGTACATCTGGGAGCTTTCAGAAAACTCCCAGCTTACAAGCTGTAATTACGAGCTCTATGAGGACGTGAACGCTTTTTACAAGCTAGAATCTTGTAACTACAGGAATTACGAGGCCGCGTGAACGCACCTTAATAGTGTATGTTTACAGAACATCTTCTTGTAACTATTTTGCATTGCATTGGATTTATATTCCAGTATGTTTTGTGAAGGGCCAACTAAGTGAGAGACAGGGAGAAACTCACCTGTGTGACCCATAGCTGGAGCAGCATTGCTTTCCTCTGAGTCTCAGAATCAAGGCCTTCATCCTGAAGTTGCTGTACATAGTTTCCCACCCATGACTGGTATTCTGGTTTTCTATCTAAACATGACACAGTCAGCCATTTCCACAGTTTTTCCCGTGCTGAATTTGCAATCTTTTTCTCCTCTAATGTATACACACACACACACACACACACACACACACACACACACACACACACACACACACACACACACACACACACACACACACACACACACACACAAACAAAAAAAACAGGTTAGCTATATAAATAACATCTAATGAAAATTAATTTACAATGAAAAAATATTGGAAGAATGAAAATCTGTTTTTCTAACAGTTTCTTTCAAATGAACATTACCTTTGTTTACAGTAGTTCGAGCCAGTTTAGGCAAAAGCTTGTCAAACCGGCGAAACTCCTCATAAACTTCTGTTAGCGCCGCACTATTGTTCTTTGCGCCGAACACTGTGAGATAACCAGTCCTGGAGGGGAAAAGAGAGACAGGAAATGAGAGGTATGAGGATGTACAGCATAAAAATCAAAACTAGAAAGCTAATTAAGTGGGCCTGAATCATTTTGCACTAAATCTGGTTTTTCCAGACTGTTAAAATCTGTTAAAACAACGTTCAAGTCTTTTATTTGTCACTATTGTCGCAAAATACAATGTTTTACTGCATGACCTAAAGGCATACATGAGATAATTGAGCTGCACCTTGTTGAGGCATGACAACTGGTCCTATCTGTACAATGGTAGGTGATAATTATTGTGCCAGCTTTTGGGTGGGACAGGTTCTGCTTGTTGATGGGTACAGAATGAATGCCAAATCGAGTATTTAGCTAAGCAGGGAACGTCATTTTACCATAAACAAGATGTTCCAGGATCAACCAAGACGTTCAATATTCTTTTGTCTATGTCAAGTTTAGTTTATGTCAAGTTTAGGCTTACAATAGGGTTAGGTGCTTCTACATCAATGTTATTTCCCTCTGATTTTAGGGATAAGTTATGGGTAGGGTTAGGTTTAGGGATAGGGCTACATTTTTGGACAGGAATGTTGTTCCAGCATTAACAAAATATGTTGATCCAGGAACATGTCTTACTGGCCAAAATCACTGAGACCATAAATGAAATAAAATGAGGTTACAACATTAAGCACTTGCTCTAATAATGACCATAAATTATAATATGGTTATCAGGACCATTGAGATTTACTAAAAATTTTATCATCAAGTTAGTTTTATAGTGCATTTTCAACATGCTTCCTGCTGAATTCAGCTCTCTAAATGTGACAGAAATGGTCCCAGCACTGAAACTCTATTTGCAGCTGTGGTTTTGCTATATGTACAGTGTGAATGCTGTAACCTGCTGATAATATCACATTGCTGTTTCTGCTTATGGTAAGAAACATGACACAGAACGTTTTGCTGATAAAAACACGTGAAGAAAGTCAATGGAATCAAAAAAGATTCCATTGATTCTCTTAACTTGAGAGCTACACTTTTTATAACAAGTGTTATGGTTAAAGACATCCGTCTAGTGTGTGTTTACATTATAAAACAATGGAAAAGTAGTGTTGTGTAATGGAAAAACGTTTTCTGTGTGAACGAGCCCATATAGTCTTAAGGGGTTACTAATATGTTGATTTTAGAGGTTGGCATACTTGAAGAGCAAGCTGTAGCAAAAACTGAAGAGTCCATCTTTTTTCCACTCAGATATCTTAAAGCCCATTTCTGAAGAAGTCAGGAGTAAGTGGAGGTTGTTCTGCATTGAGCTGCAAAGTTGGGTCAAAGCTGTCCCCTGAAAATGCCTAATCAAACACACACAAAGACATATATATGGTTCAAATTAATTGACTTTTAAGCTTTTTGATGTTATAAAAAAAATCTATAGTATTTTAAAACATCTTAAAAATATTTCTGTCATTACAACTCTCTGAGTTTTTGGCATGGTAAATCGATATGACAGTGTTAATATGTTTGGTATTGGCGGAATACATCTGCTATGCTGCTGCTGTTGCTGCAGAGCTAGTGCAGAATTTGCTACTGCCAATACATAGACGACAATACATGAATTAGCTGTAACAGATCTATACAGGTTCAGCTGGGGAAGGTGAAGAGTTTCTGAAAGTGCACTGCACTGCTTTACAACAGACACTGACCAAGTATTTGAAAGTTTAGCAGCAAGCTCATTGACTACCGATACAGCTGGAACCAATTAGCTTTGCCATATTAAAACAATGTGCTTCAGTTAAGGACCTATCAGCCTGTGCCTAAAGTTTCATGACAGAACTTGTATTTAAGTTCAAGTTTACTTCAAGAAAGTGAGACTTATTATCAGAAACCTACATCTCTGCTCTTTTCTTCTCAGATTCAGGGTTGTGATTGGGCATATTTAGGCTGAAGATTCTCTTCATTAGGACCTGAGCATAGCCAGTCTGGTCAAGCGAGACCACATCTGACAGGACTTCATCATAGCAGTTTGAGTCCAGCAGAACAGTGACGTATTGTCCAGCTGCACACACCTAGTTCACATTAGATTAGTGTGGTTAGTGCTGAAAAATGTTAATGTTGGCACATGAAATGTCATGAAAGAAAACAAGATTTGTATCTTAAAACATCTCTATTTTTTCATTATTACAGTAATATCTACATAAAGACGTATTAAGAAAACAGCCATCTAAGGATCGGTTATGTTATACACCAAGGTCAATGCATCAAGACTTCTGATTGCAAGAGGCCTCAAGTCAAGTCATCTTTATTTATATAGCGCTTTATATAATAAAGATTGTTTCAAAGCAGCTTTTTAGGGATAAACAGGAAAAGAATGATTCAATGATGCATAGATGCCCAAAATAATTGCATCTAAATTGTTATGTACATATGTGTAAAATACATAGCGTGTAATTTTGTTAATGTAACATTCTTGCAAAAATACAATTTATCACAACTTCTGATATATTATATTTGCAACATAGTGTCTAGTTATTTGAACCTTACATTTCAGAATTAAGATTCTGCAGACCTTTATTGATTCCATTATCAGCCACATGAAAAGTTGCATTTGTTTTTACACTGTATTTGTAAATCTTAGTTTTTTTGGGTGTAATTTCAATTATGTAAAAATAAAGTCAAAGCCAACTAAAAAGACCCTCCATAGATGCCTCATACAACCATAATCCATCATTCATAACATAAAAAAATGAACATCAAAAATGCTAAAACGCGATTAAAATTGTGTAAATGCTAACCTGTATTCCCTGCTATTTGTCAACTTCCCATTAACAAACTTCCCCTTTTGACAGACTGCTTGTTGAGTGCTGTATTCTTTTACTGTACGAAAATATGACCGAACAAGAACTCACTGTAAAAATGTCTCCATGCTTCTGTTTCATCCTGGTCAGGAATTTAGCAGCATCTTTTCCAAACTCAAGCGCGTGACCAAGCCAAGGAATCATTCCTTTGTCAAGAGGAGGTTCATTTCTTCGTCTGCAAAAACGACATGTTTAATTCGTAATTATCTGAGATGTGTATTTTTTAAAGTTTAGTTCTCACTGAAAGTATCGTTCGTCGTCAGACAGGTATGGACTCACCTTGTGCGTCTCGCGTACAGAAAAAGAACAGCGAGTCCCAGCAATAGTAGCGCGGTCCACATCATGACGAGTGTGCATGAACTCCTGCACCGGTTTCCAGAAGTTAAATACTCTCAACTGAAACCAACACTAACATACGTCACATCTCATTACGAAATTCACAACTACGGTCCGGTGGGCGTGTAAGCCTGAATATGACTATTGTCATGAAAGTTTCAGTGGAAACAACAACTTGTTCGTCATGATGATTAGCGATGATTATATTACAAATAAAGCAGATCAAAACCTACTTTAAAGGGATAGCTCACCCAAAAAAATGAAAATTCTGTCATAATTTACTCTCCCTCAAGTTGTTCCAAACCTGTATGAAATTCTGTTCTGCTAGACACAAAGGAAGAATATGGGTTAGCAAACAGCTGATGGCTGTTATATATATATATATATATATATATATATATATATATATATATATATATATATATATATATATATATATATATATATATCCCTTTAGTTGAAACTCATCATAAACACGATGTCATTAGAGTACAAATTATGCAATGACATATGAGTTGTCACCTTTTTAAAGGATTATCTGTTGGGAATTTCCCAGTCTCAGTGATTATCTCACACATTAGTTCCCCCTTTTGGCGCCTTTAATGTCTTTAAAGGGTTAGTTCACCCAAAAATAAAAATTCTGCCATTTATTACTCACCCTCATGCCGTTCCACACCCGTAAAAGCTTCATTAACCTTCTGAACACAAATTAAGATATTTTAGTTGAAATCCGATGGCTCAGTGAGGCCTCCATAGGGAGCAATGACATTTCTCTCTCAAGATCCATTAATGTACTAAAAACTTATTTAAATCGGTTCATGTGAGTACAGTGGTTCAATATTAATATTATAAAGCGACGAGAATATTTTTGGTGCGCCAAAAAAATAAAAAATAAATAACGACTTATTTAGTGATGGCAGATTTCAAAACACTGCTTCAGGATACATCGGCGCACAAATGAATCAGTGTATCGAATCTGCAGTTCGCAGCGCCAAAGTCACGTGATTTCAGCCGTTGGCAGTTTGACACGCAATCTGAATCATGATTCGATACACTGATTCATTTGTGCTCCGAATCTTCCTGAAGCAGTGTTTTGAAATCGGCCATCACTAAATAAGTCGTTATTTTGTTTTTTGGCGCACCAAAAATATTCTCGCCGCTTTATAATATTAATATTGAACCACTGTACTCACATGAACCAATTTAAATATGATTTTAGTAACGTTACCTTTATGGATCTTGAGAGATTAAGTGTCATTGCTCCCTATGCAGGCCTCACTGAGCCATTGGATTTCAGAATTAAGATACAGAATTTTCATTTTTGGGTGAACTAACCCTTTAATATAAAATAAAAGACTTTAGGTGATAGGCTACACAATATTATGTAAATCTATTTTAAAATGGTAAATAATAACATAAAGTACATGTCTTTTGTCAAATGTAAGCTATTCCAAATGCCTCAAACCATTGTTTTCTCAAGGAGACAAAAATGCAGAAGTCACAAAAATATTTTGCAATAATTCATGACAGCAAGTGAATCATCCGAAAATGAGATGTCAAAAAAAGAACACCACGAACTTACAAAATACTCCTCATAATGTTCTCACTAATCATACACTGACAGACACTGTTCCATATTTGATAAATATTTATATAGGTTAGGCTTCTTCATATTCTGGAATCAGTACCGATATATGAAGATATGTAAGAATGGTCAGAGATTCACCTTGTGAATATGGGAAATCTTTTATCATGAATCATGTTAGGTGTATCTTTTATTGCCCAGCCATTTACAGAAATTAAGGGTGTGTGTGCTGTCTTCATGTTCTATCTACATTTCTGATGACGAAGTGTATATTGTAGATATTGTGCTTGCTAAATGACAGGTGGGGCAGTTAAACAAACTTGATTTATTTTAAATGTAAGGATGGATCTGATATACTCTATTTTTCTTTATGGGTGTCTAGGTTTAGTAATGGGCTATACGAGTAACAATAACAGTTAAGATAATTAACAATAAAATTATAAAAAACAATAAATATAAAACAACAAAAAACAATAAATATTACACATATATATATATATATATATATATATATATATATATATATATATATATATATATATATATATATATATATATATATATATATTAATAAAACAAATAATCAATAAATATAAATAAAAATTGGAGAGTAAATAATCAAAATTTCAATTTTAAATCTAAGACAAATATATGCTTGTCGATTCCTGACTGTCTATAACACAGCTCACTGTTTGTGAAATATAGGAAGAAAATTATAAATATTGAATTGGGTTTTATATGAATGTAACTTAAAAGGGAACTGTCTTCAGAAAAGTTTTGATCTCCCTATATCCTAATTTATAAGTGCATTTATAAATGCATATATCGCTGCTGTTCCACAAGCGCCACCTACTGTTAGACAGTAAATTTGCATTTTCATTCAGTCAGTCTCATAGGTCCGTCTGCTATTTTTTTTTTGTGCAGGTGTCTTATATAGCATAATTTCACAATATAAAGTCAGAACATGCTGTTTTTGCTGTAAATCTTGAAATTATACAATCACAATAAATTAAATAAAAAAAGCAACTGATGAAAAAACAAATGCTCAAAATGCAGTGGTGCCTGTATATTAAATGGCTACACATACGTTTTGTTTAACAAATTAAAAATCTTAAAAAAAAAAAATCTTAAAATTTGCTCCAAAAAAATGCAATTGGCCATAAAAAAAAACTATCAATATCGGTGCATCACTAAAAAAAAACATTAAATCAAACATTATTTTAAATAAAATCTTTTGGCAGTAAAAACAAATGCTTTTTTCAAAGAGTAGTGTTTTTTTTTTCCTTGCAAATTAATGTGTAGTTTGTATGGTTAATATTAGGCTAATGTAACTGTCAGCTTACTAAATTTCACAAAAATTCGGCCCGCACATGGTTACATTTTTTCCCATCCGGCCATCAACCTAACATGAGTTTGACACCCCTGCCCTGGTATAACCTACATCTTGGCTAAAGCAAGAGGCTGAATTCTTTGCCTAGAGTATTTGTAACAAAGCTTATTGTCAGTGAAATCAAAAGCTTTTACGAAAGGATTATGCCGATTTAATTTCTAAGCATTTAGAATGGCTAACTACAGTCAGTTGATGAGCTGTGCAAACATTGCTGCATGAAACAGGCCATAAGGGGGCGACTGAGTCCCACTGATACTGAGCTTCTTTTATATTCTAATGTTCTGCTGTGCCAGTTCACAGAATTTTACAAATGATAAATTGCTGATTTGATTGCAATGCAGTTTTTGCTGTTATGGCATGTAGTCTTTATTTCTGTACCATTTAAAAAGGTGTTTTGTTTAAAATAATTATTGTGCTAATAACATAACAGGAAGAAAGAATTAACTTTGTGTTCATTTTTCAATACGCCTACCTATTAGCCTACATTGAAAAGTTATTGAAGAATGTGAGATTAACTCTTTCCCTGACAGCATTAAATTTTTTAAAAGTTGCCAGCCACTGCCAGCATTTTTGATCATTTTCACAAAATTTCATTGCCCCGAGAATATTTTGTTGTATGAATATCTGAAAATGCAATGCTGTATATCAAAAAAATAAGAATGGAGCTTCTACTTTAAAATAAATAAATGCATAAAATGTTATTCTACATACATTATTTTTTTAATCAACACTGGAATATGGGTAAGTTTCATTAAAAAGAGCAAAATTTTGAACAAAAATCTGAGAAAATCGCGTTTTTTTTTTTTTTTTTTTTCAAAGATTACAACGTTCATAAGCAATGCCTTTACCGCTTGTTATTGTTGCTTTTAGCAAGAGGAGAGGTGTGCTATGACTTTTATAAGCGATCGGGTGTACGATGTTCGTCCGGCGGGCGAAAAAGTAGCGAAAAAAATCCCATAGACTTAACATTGGAACGAACTTTGACAAGTCATAACTCTGGATCACAATGTCATAGAGACAAGGGGGTGGTCTCATTTTACTCAGGCAACCAATCAGTCTCTCAGGATAACTTTGAAGATATCAAGCCACGCCCTAGCAACCATATAGAGCACCTTAGTAACAAGCTTCATAGACTTCCATTGAAAAAGATCAAATGAATATCTTTGGATAGAAGTGTCGTACAAACAAGAGGGTGGGCTCATTTGACTCGAGGCAGCAAACCGCCAATCACAAATCACCTTAAAGACATCATAACCACGCCTTAGCAACCATTTAGAGCACCCTAGCAACCCAAAGCATAGGCAGATATCTTCAAATCTGAATATCATAGAGGCATGGGGGTTGGTTTATATCATTCATACTGGCAAGCAGCCTTTGGTTTATCATTACTGGCAGCTGCCAAGCCACTCCCTAGCAACCAAACAGAGTACCCTAGCAACCGTTTTGCAAGATCTATATCTCTGCATCAGAACATCATAAAGAAATGGGGGTTGGTTTATATTGTCAAGCAGCCTTTGGAGTATCATCATTGGTAGCTGCCAAGCCACTCCTTAGCAACCAAACAGAGTACCCTAGCAACCGTTTAGCAAGATCTATATCTCTGCATCAGAGCATCATAGAGACATGGCGGTTGGCTATTTTGACTCATGCTAGCAAACTGGACTTCCAACATGTTACACATGCTAGCAGTGAATAGCTACATGCTAATAGTGATTAGCTTAGGGTTTAAACATGACACAAACTAGTAAAAATGTGTTAGCATCATGCTGGTAACAGGCTTTTGACCTTTTACAGTCTATGCTTTTGACCCGGAGATTCTCTACTCTTTCAGAAGTTGTGTAATCGCGCCCCCTACCGTATAACAGTGAAAGCAGGAAAATTCCTTCAATGGCGGAGAAAATGTTTAAAGGGTTAGTTCACCCACAAATGAAAATTCTGTCATTTATTACTTACCCTCATGCCGTTTCACACCCGTAAGACCTTGGTTAATCTTCGGAACACAAATTAAGATATTTTAGTTGAAATCCGATGCTCTGTGAGGCCTTCATATTCCTTCAGTAATGACATTTCCTCTCTCAAGATCCATTAAGGTACTAAAAACATATTTAAATCAGTTCATGTGAGCACAGTGGTTCAATATTAATATTATAAAGCGACGAGAATATTTTTGGTGCGCCAAAAAACATCTATCTATCTATCTATCTATCTATCTATCTATCTATCTATCTATCTATCTATCTATCTATCTATCTATCTATCTATCTATCTATCTATCTATCTATCTATCTATCTATCTTTATGGAATTTATCTATAACCATTCATCAAATTCTAACCTAACGGAGTGATACTAAAAAAGAAATCGTCTATGTTAAATATTGAAACCGCCAGTAGGTGGCAGCGATTCGATGTTTTAATGAGTGAGCTACTTAAATCGTTCATTCAAGCCAATTCGTTCAAAAGTCAGATTAATTAAGGAAGAAAACAAACACCGATGTGAATACTTTTGTCAATGATAAGACACTATTGAAAAAGACGGCTGTTTTGGTAACTGGTTACAGTTTCACTGATAGTTATGGCTAAATTGCAATGGATTAGCTAGCTAAAATATATGTGGAGTGTACCTAGCTATTACAATGTTTTCATACCTCCTTCTCAGTACATGCTTTATTCTTTTTAACGTCCCTCTTTGAACAGAAGTTTAATATAGTCTGCTGGGCAGCGGTTCTCTTCATTTTTTGGTGCTACCCGTGCTCTCCATTCAAACATTAGGGCTCCACTCGCGTTGTTTTGGTGAAAGTGCGACGCGCATTGGTTGGGCGTTATCAATCGGTTCAATGGAAGGGGGGTCCATTGATTGACTAATCTATTATGACAAACTCATATTCGATAAGAAAAAAAAATTATTGTTACAAAATAAATGAATTATACATATGTTAGTATAGATCTACTGTGATTTTCATGTTGAAATTTTGGGGGGGGGGGGGGGGGTTGTAACTGATGGATTTGAATATTGCGGGGTTACCTCTAAATCTCTTGTTTTTTTTTTTTTATTTACCGTGAGTAATGTTTGTACCACACCATGCATCAAAGACAACACAATTTTGTCAAGTGGCTAACACAGCTTAATCAGAAAGAGCTTTATTTGTTGCAACAGTAATACAGCATTCTTTTTTCCACCATGCAATATATTTTAGAATGAATTAGCCTACTTGCCATTTAGCAACATAAGTCAATTAAGCAATTTCATACGTAACTCTAACAAAGTTCATGTTCAGGGAAGAAAGATAAAACATAACTTTAATCGTAAAGTAAACAAACTACAAAAAGAAACTAGCAGCAGCGGCTGACTGCGGCATATAATAAAAACATCAATGTAAAATGTCCCAGGCTCTCGGCCCCGCCCTGATTCGTACCACAGTAACATTAATAAAACTTGAATACATTAGCTCACCCGTGAACAAGATTTCCCGTCCGATTGCTTTCCATCGTCTGTTGAGATGAAGATGACAACTCACATGATTCCACGCTCATTCATGGTGTCATCAAGCTAAGTGACCTCTAGTGGTAAAACTTACATACTGTGCCTTTAAAGAGTCATTTCATATGACAAATTAAACATATTTCCATATTGACACCCCAAGCCTTAAAAGCAAAGCAGGCAGTAATGAAACAAATAAATCCTTATTAAAATATCTAAGTTCAAATATCTAATCAGGCTAGACCATTATATGTATTCCCATGAATTCGTGCTCAAGTTATGGAAGTCTTGATGGGATATTGCTCAATATTTCACACTTAATTCTGTGCCTTTTTTCAGCTTGCCTACCAGACAAGTCTGATAAGATTTGTAACTGGTCTTATGTACCCTAAATGATCAGGCCACCCATGCAACAATGGACTGCGATGTCTTCTGGCCTCAGCAGTTCAAAGGCCACACAAACTAATGAGGAATTATGCACAGGGATGCACTAATCGATGTGACAAAAGCATTGTTTGACTGCCGTGATCTCTCTAAAGGAAAAAAAATATTTCACTGTGAATAAGCAGAGGAAAGCTGAAATCTTGGCACCACTCATGATATTCACTACTTAGTGTCTATATGTATAATCTCTATTCAGAGGCCTCAAAAAGAATTTGGCCACACTTTGACCAACCTTAAAATATGTGAATGCCACTGCATTCATGACATAATGTGAATTACTAACCTAAGTTTAAGGAAGTTTTAAAAAGTTTTGACAGAATAATTTTAGAAGCAGAAATGCAGTGCAATGCACCAAGATCTTGTAATAGACTGTTTGTAATGATGCCCATGCAGCAGTGGTTGAATGAATACTGACATGAGCACACATGCTTTTACTTCAGAGAGAAAGTGTCTGTTAAACTTTAAAATTCTTAAAGGGTTAGTTTACCCCAAAATTAAAGTCATTAAGTACTCACTTTCATGTCGTTCCACACCCGCAAGACCTTTGTTCATCTTCGGAACACAAATTAAGATATTTTTGATGAAATCCGAGAGGTTTTTAATCCTCCTTAGAAAGCAAAAAAATTACCACATTCAAGGTCCAGAGAAGTAGTAAAGACATTGTTAAAATAGTCAATGTGAGTACAGTGGTTCAACCTTAATGGTATGAAGCGACGAGAATACTTTTTGTGCCAAAAACAAAACAAAAATAATGACTTTATTCAAAATTGTCCGGTTCCTGCGTCATCATATGCATGCGTCGTGGTGCTCATGTGAACAGCATTGGCCAAAACTTAATGACAGAAATTTCATTTTTGGGTGAATTAACCCTTTAAGGGATTCTGCAGAACACCACAAAAGAAAATTAATATACTTTTTTTTCACCATCAGAAAATTTTTTTTTTAAATGATTTCAGATTTCAAATTATTTCCATTTTATCATGAAATTCAAACAATAAATGTTGTTTTGACGCTCTTAAATGTGAAGTGTCAGGTCACTATTACCTCAGTTCAGGCACGGATTGAGTCTTTTCCTTCTCTTCAATACAAGTTATATCTCGAAAAACATGCATGAACATCAAAGATATGTTGAAAGATATAGTAGGCCTACAACTTACTGGAATGTATCATATCTCATGTAATCAATTTTTTTTTTTTACTGTTAATTAAATGTTTGTGTAAATTTGCCATGAAGACAACAAGTGCTTATGAAAACAAACTTTTGTGATACTACAAACATTTCAGTTTTTATTAGAGTGTAATAATTATATCTGAAAATAAACAGCAGCTGAATATAAACCTCTGTTGTTAATTGTAACATCTAATATTGTACTGTATGAAATGAGAGGGTTCCCTGTATAGTTGGCAACATTATTTAGGAGTTTTTTTTGTTGTTATTTTTTTTCCTTAAGCAAAACCAAACTATCGATATCGATATCGGTATCAGTCGATATCATTCTGATTAATCCGCTATCGGTATCGGCTGATCTCTAGTAGGGTGAATTCAGGTTGATTGGGACACTTTTTCCAAGTCATCTCAATGGCAAAATCTGTCCTAATCACGCTGAATTGATCCTATACTTTATTATCCCCCCCCAGAAAATAATTGAATTATTGTATTTTCATCCATTCATGCTGTTTAATTTGCTGTAATTAATTTGCAATTTGTTTGTGTTTTTCCTATCTTAGGAGTGAAGAGAAAGGAAGACGATACAATCCATGTCAGTTAACCACTGTGCAAGACTGACGTTTGACGGGGTTGAGTTGGTGATTAAGAGTGTTAAATATAGGGTATTTCAGAAAAACTTGAACAATTACAATATAAACATGCTCAGCCTGCTCAAAACATTATCTACAGAACTTAGTTCGGATCCATTTAAAGAAACTATTTCAAAAGGCAAGACCTGACTTGTTTACTTCATTCCCACAAAGTTCCAGTTTGTTTTTCAGTTATTCGAGTGTCCTCTCAACTTTCCACTGAAGAATTCCCATTGCCTCAACAAGCTAATTTCAAATGAACAAATAAGGAAACTGGCAGATATGCATCATCTCGTAGGCAAGGAATTTATATTTGTCACAATTGTAGCATTCCAGACCCAGTAAATCATCTGTTATTGTCTAAATCATTGAGTTCATAGAAGTAATACATGACAGTTTTATGAAGTTTAGCTCATTTAAAAAAAAAATATATATATATATATATAAAATATATAAATGTATATATTGTGTATATATATATATATATATTTATATACTATATATACTTTTATATATACTTTTTGTTGTCTGGTTCAATAAGGACAACTCATTGTGTACCTACATTAAGACATGGGTAGGTGGGGCACACATAATCACAGCCTGACGGAAATCCTGTTGAAGTCTCTGTTCTGTAATTGACTCCTCTAGCACTCCAAACCTTGTTCAGTGATTTTCTACACTGCATTATATTGGCATCTTTTGTAGCTAACGTAAGACTGATCTGCTTTCCGATCTCACAAGAATCAATGACATTAAAATGTGGTTTCTTTAGGTTGTCAGTACATGTACAGTACATTTTATTTGGACAGTACATTACAGTACAGTACTTTTTTTTTCTTTTACTCAATGGACCCTTTTCACAGACTATTACATTTTCATTTTTAAAAAAATGTAATATACATTGTGTTATATTACCTTAACGCAGCTGGGGGAGTGATGAAAACGTCTCATTATTTTCTCTTCTGACTGCTGTAATCAGTATCTTAATTTTTTTTTCTTTTGCATTGGAGCAATGCAAAAATGTTTAATATGTTTAAAATTAGTTGCTTCTAAAAATACAATTCTCATGTGATGTATCCGCTGTTGGACACTGTTAGTAGACAAATAAACAAACAGTGCAAAAGGTTTGTTTGAGGAGGAGAGTTCTAAAAGTGGTAACACTTTAGAATACTGATCCTTCATTAATGAATAACTACACAGGAACAAATGAGTGATGCATTATTAACACTCTAGTAACTACTACTGACTAGCAAACAAGAAACTCTGATTAATGAATTAGTAAGTAATAGTGCTCAGTTGAATGTGGTAGTTCACTATTAGCTAATCAGTAAGTTTTTTCATACCTCCCAGAGAACTACTAAGAGCTACTAAATATAGGTTCATAATTAACATGATGTATAATTAATTCTAAAGTAAAGGTCATGGTTACCCGTAATGACTGAAGTATTACCAAATCCTTCAGAAGGAATTACTAATTATTTGGATCAGTATTCTAAACATGATAACTCTCTAGTTACTACTGAAGTCATTGTAAACTTTTGAGGTTTTTGTACAGTTTTGTACAGTAATTCCTTCTGATGTATTTGGTAACACTTTAATTATTAATGGATTACCATGATCTTCACTTTAGAATACTGATCCAAATAAGTAGTAGTTCCTTTAGAATTATGACTCTTGAGTTATTACTATCCAATAATTTACAATGACTCCAGTAGTTCTAAAAAGATCAGAATAATTAATAATTCTTCTCAAGGATTTAGTAATACTTCAGTCATTACTAGTGGGTTACCCTGATATTCACTTTAGAATTAATTAATCATTATGCATAATTCACATTAATTATGAACCTGTATATAGTAGCTCTTAGTAGTTCTCTGGGAGATATATAAAACAGTTGCTGATTAGCTAATAATGAACTACCACATTCAACTTAGCTCTATTACTTACTAATTCATTAATCAGAGCTTCTTGTTACTTAATAGTAGTTACAAGAATGCATTACTTATTCGTTCCTGTGTGGTTATTCATTAATGAGGGATCAGTATTCTAAAGTCTTACCCTAAAAGCCCATTGGATCAAAAGCACCCATATATGAAACACTCTTATCACACTATAACTCAATGTACTGCAGCACGAATACTCAATTTGACTGTCTTACTGTGAAGCGGCTTCTAGAGGCTTCTACAGCTCACACACAATGATAATTAAGTTAGATTAAAAGAACATCAATTAGTTTCACCATATTGTGCCCTGAAATCAGCATGCAGACAATGAAGCAATCAAATAATTTGCTACCAAAACCGATGATAGCTAATTATGTAAATACAACAAATTGCATAAGAACATCCACCACATGTTCACACTTGAACAGCCTCATCGGACATGAAAGAACATCATTAGGTCTAGGCTCCCTGAGGATAAAAGAATAGGGAGAGAGAGCTGGTCTTTTAATCCTGCTAACCGAATCAGTTGACAGAAGAAATGGTGGGGAAAGTTTGACCTGACAGATTCTGTAAGAGAACTTGAGTGCCCCTTTTTCCCCGAAAGGGGTTAAGATGGCTGTAACCTAATCCAAATAAGCTAATATTTTTGACTGACTTTATATGCGTGTGTGTAATTACCCATACAGTACAATTTTTAAGTGAACATTTCACACACAAAAAAATCAAGCATTGGAATAGTTAGAAATTATACATTCAGTTAGCACACTTATCTGTTTCCACGATAATAAGTTCCTTTGTACATCACACAGATGCAGAACCATCTTCTCTCAGTTCCTGTATTGTTTGGCCAAAGTTCACATTCTCCTATCAGTCTGAATATCCAGTAAGCTTATATGAGAGCTTTGAGTTTCTCTGGCAATGTGCTGCAGTCACTCCTTATTGCCAGCAAGGGATGATGGGTGGAAAAAAAGAAGTGTAAAACAGAGAATGCGCCTATGCCGTATTCCTTTTCAGATTGCCATGCTGATATAATGCGATAATTCCTCAATTTCAGACATCTGGCTCAATTTCTGAACATTTTGACCAGTTGTACTCACCCAGCAGTTCAAGTTACCACTGCTTGCACGTTAACCATTCACTCTCCATATAAGCAATGTAGCAGTTTCTCCTGTTGGATATTTTTCACTTTATAAAATCAAACATGATAAGTGTTTTCACAGTAAATTGTAATCAACAAAATGCAGTGTCTTTCTGACCATCTGGATTTATTAAAAAAAAAAAAAAAACATTAAGGCAAGTTTCCTTTAGTAAGAACGCAAGGTTTTTTTCACACACACCAACCTGTAGAGATCATTAAAGCAACACTTCACTTAAAAATGAAAATCATGTTATAATTGACTCTCATGTTGTTCCAAACCCAAATGTGGTTATATTTTCCATGGGACACCATCAGGAGACTCTTCATGCTGCTTTTTTCCCTTACAGTAGCAGTTTACAATAATTATCAAGCTTTAAAAAGACAGAAAAGCACCATTAATAGATTGAGATTTAAGAGCTGCAGTGAAGTGGAAAATTTTCAGTGAATAACTTATTTGGCCTATCATATGGCTTTAGACGTCTTGGGGCTTGATAGACACGTTCACTATGAACTGTTGTTTTATGGAAATAATGTTGACTGGAGACTCATTAAATATTATCATTTTGTGTTTCACAGCAAAAGAACATAAATAGTTTCCATTTCAAGTGTAAAATTATAGAACTCTCTTTAAAAAAGCATATACTGTAGTACTTTAATACAATGCAAGTAGTTTTCAGTTAACCAAAGCTAATACTGTATTTAATATGTGAGGATGTTAAAACATCTGCTACACGACTTTCTGATTACGTTTTTCATGTCAGCTCCTAATCTACATATCTTTTATCCATTATAATTCACACTTCAATCAATTCTCTCTTTCTCTCCTAATAATCCTTATCATTTTCAGTTTTTCCCAGGTCATCTATAGTTTAATGACTATAATAACGCACTTAAAAGTTACTTCCTTTTAAGCAGGAAGGCACACATTAGGATCAGCTTTGGTTCATAACTGGACTGCTATCAAGAATGGGCAAGAAAATGAACTGAGCTCTTTGCCTGCGACCTGCTGAAAGACTGACTTCAGACGTTCCTCGCTGGGGTAATAATGCTGACACAGATCAAAGCTTCCTCTCCATTTCAGGCAGTGTTGGGTAAGTTCTCTAAAAAAGTAATTAATTACTAACAACAGCTGTAATCAGATTACTGTACTAAGTAAATAAATTGGATTGGAATGGATTACTTAATTACTTTCTAAATCCCATCAACCCTG
The DNA here is from genome assembly GCF_024489055.1 of Chanodichthys erythropterus. Taxonomy (NCBI): domain Eukaryota; kingdom Metazoa; phylum Chordata; class Actinopteri; order Cypriniformes; family Xenocyprididae; genus Chanodichthys; species Chanodichthys erythropterus. The sequence continues at coordinate 29,983,775 of NC_090241.1, forward strand.
ACCTGTTGAACAAGGATACACATTAAACTACTCTTTCAATTTTAAAATAAATAATATAAAATTGCATAACATATTATTGAAATTACCTACTATTTAAAGGGAGAAGGTTTCATTAAAAAAAACATACATTTTAACATTAGACTAGATGTTTAATTTTTATGTTAAATCCATTATTGTTTTACATAGAATTGTTCTATAGTCTACACAGTATTTAATGCAATTACAGCAGAGGTAACTATAAATAAATTACAGAAAGAATAAGATTAATCCCTTACTTTACTTTTTGAAAGGAAACATAATTAAATCACAGTAATTAATTACTTAGTAATGCATTTGACCCAACACTGAGTTCAGGTACGTACAAAAAAAAAAATCATTCAATACACGGAAAGAATCAATCCACAAATAATAAAATGTACCATTTAAAAAATATTCATCATGTGTTGTTAGCAATAGCATTTTTTGAAGAGTAAGTGTCTGAACACCATTCCGGATTGTTCTGGTTAAAGATGTAGTCATGTAGATACGGCTCATGAAATCCTGGAAATGATTTGGTTTCAGGAAAGAGACTCCCTTGTGCTAAAGTAACTTTAGGTCAAATGGCCACAAAATTAACTAATTAGTCATGGATCATAGAGAATTTAAAATGTCAGTTCCATTTGTGTTGAGACCTTGTATGCAACTGACACATGGATTGAGTTTTATAGAACGCATGCTGCATTTTTTTTTAGCAGGGTTATTGTCCAGAGATGGTGTTTCACTTATCAAATGCAGATGACCATGCTTTTTTTTCCCCACATCAGGGAATTTTGTAGGCAAAAAGAGACATTTGTTTGTTTGTTTTGTCATCATAGATGACTCTTTTCCTGTGTTTCTGGTCCCACAGCTTTGAAGAAGGAAGCTTGAGGATTTACTTTGTGTGTTTCAGCAATAACAGATGCACTTTCATACACATCTCACAGGCCAACACATTTAGCCTATTGGGTTATTTATCTAATAATATTTAGGCTTATACAGCATTCACTATGAACTCATCATACAGTATCTTGGAGAATATCTTTAAAACATATATGTGTGTCTGTGTGTGTGTGTACTGTGTGTGTGTGTGTACAAATAGCATTTTCTACAACTATTCTTGACTCTTTTAATTATTGTAGCTTATCAAATGTCCCTAACTGACCTCTTTCGTATAGCCTAATTATTGCGCAAAGCAGTCTCATTTATAAGTTTAGATCTGATAAGTCATCTGGAAGTTAAGCTTAAAGTCATGGGATAGTTATTTTAATCTGAATTCCAGAGTTTTCCCACTTACTGAGTAACTCATCTGAGAAAGATGGCATACACTGTAAATGATTTCTGTTGTTTTCACAGTAATATTACTGTATTCTCAAAAATTCCCTACTGTAGAATCTGAATACAGTATGTAGATTTTGTCATTTTCACCAAGCATTATTACTGTATTCTAAACAACTGTATAAGCTGTTTACAGTATGTTACTGTAGATTTTCAATGCATTCTGGGAAAATATTAACCTACTATAAATCTAAATACAGTACTAAATGACCACGAAAAACAACCAAACAACTCCTCACGCAACGGCACTGTGACAGACTCATCATGAAGATGAAAGCCCTCAAGAGTATGGTAGGCATTAGACATTAAGTTTTTGCTTTTCATCAGCTGTTTTCAAAGTGATTTTATGTTGTTTTTGCCATAATTGACACATAAAACGCGATATGCTCTCGTTGTGTCATGACGACATCATGTGGTCAATGTGTGGACGTGGCATCTGATTGCCTGGAACACATTGACCCCCCTCAAAAGGTCTGTGCACGGCCCTGTTGTCTGGAATGCAGCATTTAGCTGCGGTGCGTTGCGAGAGCACGGCCAAATAGAGAACAGTTCTGATTGTCTGACTGTGTTTTGTAATTGTGTTGCGTCACGTCAGTTTTAACCATTCGATGTGGAGAAATAAATTGATGGTTGGGACATAGTGGCTGTTTCTCAATATGCATGTGCTCTTTAGTGTTTGTGTTGTCATACCACGTCATCATCAATCGTCAAAGTCTGGTACTCAACAAGTACATGCCGTGTTCCAGGCAATGCGTAACCCGTGTTTTTCCAACCTTCTACCTGTGAAAGTGCACTGGAACAGCAGTCAAACCCGTGACTTCCCACCCGTGAACTCGTACTAGATCGATGTACTCCCAGTACGTTGGGGGGGTTAGGCTTCAGAACATCATACGGGGGCTAGGCCCCCCAAAGCAAAGATGTATGAGTTGTATGAACACTTCTTTTAATTTAGACAAACTTAAGTGAAACTGGGCTGGGATTTATATTTCCCATCATGCTTTTCCCATGGCACTTGAAAGGGAGAGTAAATGCTAAAATTAAGTGTTATATAATGTTTTTTTGCACAAGATTAATGGTAAGGGAGATTTAGCAGTAATTAGTGTTTTATTATGCTAATTTAGAAGAGTTTCTGTTAATGTGGGTTTTTGGAGATTTACCATCATGGTGACAAGCGGTGCTTGGTAAGTTCATGTTCATGCGTTTTATTGTGTCCAAAAAGTGTCTTCACCTTACTTAAAACATTATGTTGGATCAACTTAAATAGTTGCATTCATCTTGACAATTATTAAGTTCATGTTACTTAGAAATGTGTTTTTATTGTGGCAAAAAAACGTCTTCACCTTACTTATGTTGGATCAACTCAAAATATTGCTTTGAATTAATGTAATTCTCCCAATTGGCTTAAGTTAAAAATTCTAGTGGAAAACGTTAACATATATTTTTTGTTGAACCAATTTTTTAGAGTGCAGTAAGCTTTAAACTCAAGACATTCTCGCTGAAAGCTCGCAAATATGTGACAGCTCATGAAAGTAAATATTTGTCTTTTTATTTTGCATAATAAAAAAAAAATCTATAAATACCTGAAGAAAGTCTGCAGTATTTAAAAAATAAATAAATAAAATAAATAGGCTTATTTAAAAGAATCTTAAAGGGTTAGTTCAACCAAAAATGAATATTCTGTCATTTATTACTTACCCTCATTTATTTCTTACCCACTTATTTAGTGATGGCGATTTCAAAACACTGCTTCATGAAGCATCGGATCATAAATGAATCAGTGTATCGAATCTGCTGTTTTGAGCGCCAAAGTCACGTGATTTCAGCCGTTGGCAGTTTGACACGCGATCTGAATCATGATCCGATACACTGATTCATTTGTGCTCCGATGCTTCCTGAAGCAGTGTTTTGAAATCGGCCATCACTAAATAAGTCGTTATTTATTTATTTTTTTTGGCACACAAAAAATATTCTTGTCGCTTTATAATATTAATATACTCTGTACTCTGTACTCACATGAACTGATTTAAATATGTTTTTAGAACCTTTATGGATCTTGAGAGAGGAAATGTGGTAGCTGCTAGCTTGCTTGAATTCATTTAAAAAAAAAATGGAATTCTATAACTGATCACTGTTGATAAAATATCAAACGCAAATTCCCTTTATTTTCCGGTCTGTATCCGTTCATGCAGAATTCGCGCTTCAATACATCCATGACACTGACTGTTAACTTATACCTGTACATTCTGATGTAATCATGGCCACTCAACATGAAATATATAAATAATTTTAATAGAACGGCCATTCAACTATGTGCATGTAAAACTATCAATGACAATCATTTTGGGGCAGGAAGTAATGTAAACACAGATATCAGATACCAATCGCTTAAGTTGTGTAAACACACTGGCCAAAAAAATCTGATATGGTCAAAAGATCGGATCTGTGCATTAAGGCTTGCAGTGTAAATGCAGCCTCAGATGTTCAGGATGGATTTGTTTTTCTTGATAGCGTGCAGGTGTTTCCAAGCCAGCCACGCTTGAACATGTAATTGGTGATTGCTGTTGCTCAGGGTGATGCTGACAGGTGCACACTGCAAGACGACTCACATCACTCCTCTCCTCTCCTCACTTCTCTATCTACTCACTTCTAAAACAATCAGCCATTTTTGAATTGTTCTAGAATGACCTTTACTTCATCAGACTGATGTTAAATGACTTGAATCGAACCCCAAGTTTTATTGGATTAGTCAGTGGGATAGAGCGTTGGCTGTGTATTGAATTTTGAAACTGAATTTAAAACTAGCTTACCTTAATTTAATACAGATTGATTTTTCTTATTCTTTGAAATGGTTATGCAACAGGGACAAAACACATTCCACACCACTATGCAGGATGTAACTTCTAAAAACGGCCATTAAATGAGTATTGATATATGCACCTACACCCTTATTGACTGGCATGCCTGCTTACATGATATGGGCCCTTTTGTCTACAAATTAAATTAATTAATCTGATTAAAATAGATAAATAGCCAGCTAACAGGTGCAAATGGAAGAAAAAAATAAGCATAATACACCATTTAAAGAAAACAAAGTGTAGTGCAAAGCGCCAACTCCACTAAAATTCCTTTGGTAACTAATAAATGAGATCCATTCAAGCAGGCAGATATAGTTGTGCCTCTGTTTAAATATGGTTTATTTTCTAAGGAAAATTGTTAGATTAAATGCATATTTTAAATTTCACATGTAAATTATAGAAAACATTCCATTCTCCTATTGAGAAAATGATTATGCATGTCTCTCGTCATTTGCATGTGGTGTTACGAATCGATGGAACGGATCGTAATGAGAGGTGAATGGGTCACATTGTTTAACACCGTCTCAGCCCTTTTTCATTTCCTGCGAGTAAAAGACCCATGGTGTGAAGTGCCAGCGGAGATTGTTTTTCATAGATATGGGCAGAGATAAGGAGTAGATGGTAATATCTGTTTTATTGGCTGCCTGAGGCTCATCCAAGATGACTTGCATTCTAAACAGGGCTTAACTTTGAGTATTTCTGCAACAGATAAACTCTTGAGAGTGGTTCAGCTTTCATGGAGATATTTATCCAATGACCTCCCTCTTGTATTTAAGCTAATTAATGAGGTGTCAAAGCCATTAAAATGAGAATGAATCCTTATGGGTCTTTTGGGACAGGAGTTGACATGATGTATTACAATGGTTACTTTAAGGTTTTCTTTTTTGCTTCAAGTTGTCACACAGTAACAAATAGCACATATGCCTTAGTTGTTTTACGCCAGATCATTGAGTATTCCACCCTCAAGATCATATCTGATTGCTGAAGAAGTGTGAGTCATTCTCTGCAGGGGAAGATTGATCACCCAGGTTGGTATTGATTTATGTGTTTCAAACAAAATTGCTTAATATATAAGCATGTAAACAAACAACATAGGTGGCCACACATTGTGTTGCGCACTGTAGCTCATTGATGGTTAAACTGGCAGAATGTCAAACAATGTCAAGTTCAAAAATCTGTCATTTCTTTACTTGCGTGTCATTCTAAACCTGTAATTTATTCTTTGGAACACAATATAGGTTCAGAGGTAGAGACCACTAAACGCCACTTTCTTTTGTCAGCAAAAGCCTCTGAAGAACCAATTGGAAGACACAAGATGAATGACGGTGTGTATATGAGCTGGCTTTCAATTGCTGAGCTGCAAGTTTTTATCATGTTTTGTCCATCCTTACAGTTGCATTGACAGGATTTCATGAGTAGCAAGTATAACACAATAATGTTGCTTTTGCTGCTGTAAAACTGACAGAAATTGACATTTTACTATGTCTTGCTATCCAAAGAGGTGGACTTGGAGGTTTTTGCAAAAAAAAAAAAAAAAAGCAGCATATGGTTTTGCAGCAAAAGTCAAATTTGTTAAATACCAATGAATTGACTAAAGTGTCATTTTTGAAAATATGGCATTTTAATAACTGACTGATAACCTTTTCGTTGCCATTAAAGTGAAATTACTGAACCTAAACATAGGAGCCTGATAAAAATGCTCATTTAAAAGTAAACGTCAGACGGACTGATGGGCAATTATTTGAGATCCTCCTATCAGAATGCTAGCAGCCGATCACGTGACAAGCTTGGCGATTTCAGAAAAAAATTCAAACAAGATGCCGACCTCTCAGTGGCAGTGAAGCGAAGAAAAGGAGCGTGAACTTCTATGTTTTTACACTGGTAAGTTGTCATGTGTCAAACCAAAATAGGAATTTACCTTATTTAGTGCTTGAAATATCAACAGGTGTCCAATTTAATGTGCATTTAATGGGCTGTGATTTAGTGATCGAATGTCTTAAGTTCAAAAAAGATGAGACTTATTTAACATCTGTAGTGGCGTAGGTTGTAGAACTGAACGTATGACACACGAAAGTACCTTTTGACGCGATCGACGTGGGTTCGAATCCGCCTTTTGCCAAACTCGCTCTTCTCGCCCTTTTCCTATCACAAATCAGATCAGAAAGGCATTTGTATTTAATAAAAACAAAGAAAATATATGAAAAGTTGAAATAAAGGGCCAAACAAGTGCTTATAATAAAGTATCTATTGGCTTGGCGATCGATTTGCATCTCTCTGATTGGCTGCTGCCAACTGTCCATAGCCCAGGTCTCTCCGGGTTGCCTGTTGATGGCAACATTGCTCAAAAAATTGCACTGTGTATCATCACCTTTAGAGGTATTTTGCATCTGAACTCTTCATATATGTCCTTACAATGAATGTCAATGGGGTTCCATGTTGTTTTGGACCCCAGTGTGTTTCAGTGTATGGACAAAAAAAAAAAAATTCAAAATATTTTTTTTTGTGATCCACGGAATAAAGAAATTCATACAGGTTTGAATTGGCGCGAGTAATGATGACAACATTTTAATTTTTCGGTGAACTTTTCCTAAGGGAATGCAAAGTCTATCAAGCAAGTTCTTTAGGGATCAATTACTGTACCATAGACTTTTCAAATTAATCAAGTGATATATGCTATGCTCTGCATATAAAGCTGGGATATTTTAACATTGAAAAAGTATATCACCTTTACGCTTTAACTGATCTTCCTCTCTGTTAGACCACTCCAATTTAATTCACTTCTCCTTTGACACCTCTATGGCAAATAATTGTGTGGAAGATTTAAAAAACATGACCAGCTCTCAGCATAAAGTTAGATAGTGTTTCATATTTTGTGTTTCACAGAACAAAGAAAATAACATGAGACAGGAATGACAGCAGGGTGACTATGAGAAATTTGATTTTTTAGCGAACTACTTTAAATCAGATATTAAAATTTACTTTCATACTCCCTCTCATTTGCCACTGTCTGCTGTTTTGAATAGATTTGAGCACATGTATAATTCATAATCTGTATTTTTTTGAGGTATAAATAAAGAATAAGCACACATCTGATCATCTGTTATGCATCTGAAAATGAGATAATTATAATTTATGCATGTATTGCAAAGTACTCTTTATTGCAAAGGAGTGTTCCGCTACTGTAGAGTGTGTGGGGCTTTGGTTCTGTCACATCTACCAACTGTCCTGCAATGAGAGACCAAAAGGCAATGGTTTTGGTCTGGAGAATAAATCCAACCCCGTCCCTGTGACTCAATTCGGCCTTATATTGACATCCTATCAGGGTGTGGATAGTGGTGAGGAAGACCGATGAGCTCTTAGCCACTGTATCTCATTTATCCCAATTACACAGAAGAGTGCTTGTCATCAATGAGGTTTAGGTGGGTGAGTGTAATGGAGGCCAGCTAACAGCTGTTTAGGTAAACCTCACTCCCCTGGCTTCAACAGGCACATTAGTGACTGAGGTTAGAGGCTGCTGACTTTAGTGTCCTTGCTGTTCGAATCCCGCTCATACAGGTGTGAGTAGAACCAGAGGGGTTACACTTTACGCTTGCCTGGGGGAGCCAACATGGCTATTACATTTAACATCAGTTCTGGTAGTGCTGGGCGGTGGTATACTGGTTTCAGTTTTGCATATGATATATTTATTTTACATATACAGGCATACCAGAGTGTAGCTAAAACAATTCGTGGATCTATTCAATGGCCACAAAGAGCGCAATGTAGAGTGTATCGAGAGGGGACCACTATTAACTGCCTTTTTACTAATGGTTCTAACTTTATAACACAACAAAAAATAACCCCCACTAACCCACAGATTGAAGCGGAATGTCACAGAATATGAAAAAATTAAATGAAAAAATTGAAAGTATGACTGTTCAATTAATCAAATTGCGATATAGACTAGTGTCTGGGAATATTAAAGCTCAAAAAGACTGCTAATGCAATTTCGTCTACTACACTCATCCTGAAGCGCATGTGACACTTGTGGTGTTTTAACTTCGCTAGCATTTCACTATTTCATTTGATAAAACTATCGCCATATCATGCATTCACACCATTAGAACGTCAACATTAACGCTTCTCATTGACTTTGAATGGGTGACGTCATGCATTGCTGAACTGAATTTTGTGTTCCATTTCATTGCGTCGCTGGCGTTGCTTGTGGCAGAAGCAGGCTTGACGGAGGGCGTGTCTTAAGCTTGCTCAGTGCTGTCATAGTACAACAGCCAATCGCATTACTTTCCGGTGTTGCATGAATGCAATTGGCTAGCATCTGTGATCTGATTGGCTAAAGCCTGCATTGGTGCTTGAAAAGTTGAGAAATCTTCAACTTCTGCTGCGAGTGAAGCGACGCGATGGAACTCACAATTCAGTTCAGCAACGCATGACGTCACCCATTTAAAGTAAATGAGAAGTTAACACTGACGCCCCGTGTGAATACAGCGTAAAAGGTCTTCACGACAATAGGTCAAAATATAAGTTCAGTTTAATTGAAGCATTTATAAACCGAAATATATTACTTCTGCAAGTAATAGCCTAATAATTATAGTAATAACACAGAAATTTAAAAAAAAAAAAATGGATCAAACCATATTGTTGTTACAGATCCCTTGTTTCCCTGGACTCCATTTCCCAGAATCCTCCTGTTCTCCACACCTGCACTCACTTCCCTCGTCAGCTCCTCATCGTCACTCATCACCTGCACCTGGACTCTATTGTCAGCACTCCCCATATATTGCACTCACTCCCTTCACTCCTCGTCCGTTCTCTGTTTATGTTAGCGTATGTTGGATGTACTCTGCCTTTGTGTTCATTAAAGCATTGTTTGATTGTGGAAATCCGTATCAGCCTCATCTCTACACCAGCATCCGTAACAGAAGAACGGACCAAAAACGTTGGATTTCCACAGAAAAAAAAAATGGAGACTTTCCCCAGCTCCCTGGATCCAGCTCTTCCATCGCCTCTCACCCTAACAGCCAGCGAACGCATTATCGGGCTCCTGCAGGTAGGACGTTCGCTGGAGAGGTATGTGGAGGAGTTCGTTGAGCTTGCTTACTTGTCTAACTGGCCCGACGCTCAGTTGATCTCCCTGTTTTTGGATGGATTGGATGACGACACTATCCGTTTTGATGAACCTGTTTTTTGTTTCTCCTTAAGCGATACTATCAATTTAATTTTGTGGTTGAATGGCTCCAAATTCTTGGTAGAAGAGGTTCAGGATCAGTGTTGTCGTCCGGTCCATCCAGAAACACGGTTGGCCGGGCCAGTTAGTCAACCTCCGGCTTCCTCCGCACACCTTTCCAGCGAACTCCCTGCCTGCCCCACACGGGACCCACAATCCTCAACTGGGTCCCGTAAGCGGAGGAGGAGGAAGCAAGCCGCTTCAGTGTCTCCAGAGCCCGTTCCAGTATCTCCAGAGCCCGCTCCAGTGTCTCCAGAGCCCGCTCCAGTGTCTCCAGAGCCCGCTCCAGTGTCTCCAGAGCCCGCTCCAGTATCTCCAGAGCCCGCTCCAGTATCTCCAGAGCCCGCTCCAGTGTCTCCAGAGCCCGCTCCAGTGTCTCCAGAGCCCGCTCCAGTGTCTCCAGAGCCCGCTCCAGTATCTCCAGAGCCAGCTCCAGTATCTCCAGAGCCAGCTCCAGTCCCCACAGAGCCCGCTCCAGTGTCTCCAGAGCCAGCTCCAGTATCTCCAGAGCCAGCTCCAGTATCTCCAGAGCCAGCTCCAGTCCCCACAGAGCCAGCTCCAGTGCCTGTGGGGATTTTAATTGTATTTGAGGGGATGAAATGGCCCTCAACCCCAGTCTCCTCCGAGCCAAGTTCTCCAGTCTCCTCCGAGCCAAGTTCTCCAGTCTCCTCCGAGCCAAGTTCTCCAGTCTCCGCCGAGCCAGCAGCGCCAGTCTCCGCCGAGCAAGCAGCGCCAGTCTCCGCCGAGCAAGCAGCGCCAGTCTCCGCCGAGCAAGCAGCGCCAGTCTCCGCCGCCGAGCAAGCAGCGCCAGTCTCCGCCGCCGAGCAAGCAGCGCCAGTCTCCGCCGCCGAGCAAGCAGCGCCAGTCTCCGCCGCCGAGCAAAGTTCTCCAGTCTCCGCCGCCGAGCAAAGTTCTCCAGTCTCCGCCGCCGAGCAAAGTTCTCCAGTCTCCGCCGCCGAGCAAAGTTCTCCAGTCTCCGCCGCCGAGCAAAGTTCTCCAGTCTCCGCCGCCGAGCAAAGTTCTCCAGTCTCCGCCGCCGAGCAAAGTTCTCCAGTCTCCGCCGCCTACGAGCACGCCGCTCCAGCCGCCGCCGCCGAGCCAGCCGCTCCAGCCGCCGCCGCCGAGCCAGCCGCTCCAGCCGCCGCCGCCGAGCCAGCCGCTCCAGCCGCCGCCGCCGAGCCAGCCGCTCCAGCCGCCGCCGCCGAGCCAGCCGCTCCAGCCGCCGCCGCCGAGCCAGCCGCTCCAGCCGCCGCCGCCGAGCCAGCCGCTCCAGCCGCCGCCGCCGAGCCAGCCGCTCCAGCCGCCGCCGCCGCCGAACCAACTGCTCCTATGAACTGTGTTTTTGAAACCTCCAGCCCAAAGACTGTTTCCCCTCCCTGCCTCCCTCTCCCGCCTCCGTCCATATGTCTCAGCACTGAACCTTCACCTCAAGCCCCCTCGCCCAGATCTCCACCTCGGACCTCTGGGCGATTACCTACACCCCGGCTCCAACCTCCCTCTGCTCCACCGTTGTCCAGCAGTCCACCAGTGTCACCAGCCTCCATCCTGCCCCCGTTCACACCTTGTTCCTTCGTCGGCCTGCCCTCACTTCTGGACTGCACTCCTCCGTCTTCACTCTGTCACTCCGTCCCTCAGCTCCAGTTGGCCTCCTCACTCTCCCCAGTGTTCACTTTGTTGTATGTCGTCTGTCTTACACTGCGGCCTTCTGGAGCACCGGCTGCGCTTCGGTCGGCGGAGCCGCTGGTTCCGCCATCTCCCGCCGGTCCTTCAGCGCCGCCTGGGCACTACGGCATGAAGCCTTCGGTCCCTGACCCGCCATGGCGGCCTGCTGCACCTGACCCGCCATGTCTGCCCGCTGCACCTGACCCGCCATGTCTTCCCGCTGCATGTCTGCCCGCTGCACCTGACCCGCCATGGCTGCCCGCTGCACCTGACCCGCCATGGCTGCCCACGGCTCCTGACCCGCCATGGCTGCCCACGGCTCCTGACCCCCCATGGCTGCCCACGGCTCCTGACCCCCCATGGCTGCCCACGGCTCCTGACCCCCCATGGTTTTTGGACCTGCCCTGGAGACCTCCACTCCAGTCTACTCCTCCCCCTGCTCCGGTTTGAGGTCTCCAGGGCGCCCGCCCCCCTCCCGGTTGTTACATCTACGGCGCGAGGACGCGCCTACCGGGAGGGGGAGGTACTGTTACAGATCCCTTGTTTCCCTGGACTCCATTTCCCAGAATCCTCCTGTTCTCCACACCTGCACTCACTTCCCTCGTCAGCTCCTCATCGTCACTCATCACCTGCACCTGGACTCTATTGTCAGCACTCCCCATATATTGCACTCACTCCCTTCACTCCTCGTCCGTTCTCTGTTTATGTTAGCGTATGTTGGATGTACTCTGCCTTTGTGTTCATTAAAGCATTGTTTGATTGTGGAAATCCGTATCAGCCTCATCTCTACACCAGCATCCGTAACAATTGTATTATTTCATTTATTGTAAATATTTAATTATTATTATTATTATTATTAATTTTATTATTGCATATGTCTGGTGTTGGCTGGTGTTTAGGAAAGTGGTGGTGTTCTTTGTTTTTTAGTCTCTATTTAGTCACTTAGGAGAAAATGGCTAAAAGCGACTTTAACCCACCCCGGGTTAAAGATGCTTTAATTTGATTTTATCTTTAGCCCTGTTGTGTCTTATTGGCATGGTACCATGTCCATGCCAAAAAAAAAGACAAAAAGACAAAAAAAAAGGAGAAAGATAATATCCTTTTTTTAATCTATTGTTGTTTCTGAACTAAAACTGGTTCAGATCTTTCATTTTCTGAAACCTACGTCTGACAACAAGGAAGCAAACTCTGCCAAATATTTTACTAATTCTCCCATCCATAGATGAAAACAGCAGCCCATCATCATCTTCCCATGAGAAAATCGCTGCCTACTAGTTTCCCATTACACATGTAAATCAATTTCCCAGTAGGTTTAAACTTCATCAAATGCGCTGTGGATGGTCTGTTTTTTAAAAATTTAGTCACGCAAATATGAAGGACAATACACGCAATGTGTAGAAAGTTCGCTTGTCATGACTTCACCTCAGTTGTTTTTCTTCTAACAAACCAGATATGCTTCTAAAATTCTCCTAAAATCCCATCTTGATTGAAATAAATGAGACCTCATGTGAGTGTTGTGTAATTTGCGGCTTGAGTATTCCACAGTTTTCAATTTTGTATGCTAAGCTTTGAAAAGAAGACATTGAAATCTCATAAAAATGAATTATAAAATGAAGCGTGAAAGCTGTAGTCAGATTTGTTGGTCTTCTCCTCAGCAGTGGTGCAAGAAGGATCAAAATCTGGTCTGAGGAGAGCTTAGCTGGAAGGGAAAGCCCCACAATTTATTTAAAACAAATCTTTGTGCACACAAAGTGTGTCTAAATAGAATCTGCCATGTATCCTCAATTTGACAGGGAGGAATAGGATATTGGGAATGATGACTGTAAAGGTTGGTGTTTTTTGTTCTTCATTGTTTTATGCCCAGCTGTTAATGAACCAACAGTTCATTTTTTCTCCATGCCCATTTATTATTGTGTTCAATAGGTTTCATATTAACTTAACTATGTTCACTTCATTTACACATTGGTCGGATGGTCTCTTCCTTCTTAAGTTGGTGGTTTTTAGCCAGAATTAATTGAAAAATCTGACTATATGTGAAGCCAATTCTTTGAGCAGCACATCAAGGCGTTCACTCATACACGGTATGTTACTTACATTGTGATTCAAGTCACCATGACACAAGCATAAAGCTATTACTTTTAAAGAAGCCATGGCACCAAGACAAATGACTTCCCATGTGAACAACAAGCTAATTAAACACACAAGCCGGCTGAGGAGGAAGTGAATTACGTGTTTCAGCCTCTACAGAACCATGTGGGGCTCTACTTACAAATCTATAAAAAGCTGTGACCTTTTCTTCAACTTAGTTACATGCCATTTAGCAGATGCTTTTCATTTCAAACAACTTAAAGTAAACTAATTGCTTTGCTTGAATGAAAAGGTTAGGTTAAGTGGCTAGCTCAAAAGCAAAATGGTGATAAAGTAACTCTTCTCGCTCTTGTCAAAATAACTTTACCAAGCTAAATTTCACTGAATGCAAGAGTCTACAAACTTGTTGTTGCCATGAAATGCTTATTTTAACTTATATATATTTTTCTGCTTGTAGAGAGAGGACAGGAAATGATCAAAAGGTCAATGTTTGGCTGGTTAGTGTAGTGAAAGTCCATTTCAAGGAAAGTCTGTTCACTCGGCGGCCATTTTAGCAATGCCTCCGGGCAGCTATTTCGGGCATCCAAGACCAAGTCTTGGAAACTGTGGCGAATTCACAATTGAATAACATGAATTAATGAATGAAGCATTTATATAGCGCTTTCCTATGTACAACTGTACACCCAAAGCGCTTTTACAATCATATCAGGGGTCTCTCCTCATCCACCACCAGTGTGCATCATCCACTTGGATGATATTTCATATCAGCAACAAAATATGACATAAATGTTGTTTCTTATGCTCATATAGCGTTAAAAGCTTATTTTTTTTCAGGCTAGACGAGCCAATGTGCATGTGCAGTCCTATGCCTATGTCTCAGGTACCGGAGATTCTAACAGCAGCTGCAGTGACTTTATCAATCAGCGTTTGGCTCTTTTACTTAGAAGGCAGGATGTATTCCGCCATATTGCAAGTTGCAGTTTCTCCCATTTGTAAGTAATAGGAGTGAGTCATCTTTCTATATCTATAGTCTTTGGTGTAGTTCATTCAGCCCTTGCTGGTAGATGACGGAACTGTCTGTATTACTGTTTGTGCATAGCAGGGGCATCTTCTCCGAGGAGGCAAGGGAGGCAGTACCTCCTCAAAAATTGGATGAGAAAAAAATAAAACCAACGCAAATATACAATGTGACATTAAAAGTGTATAAATCACAAATTTTTCTAAAGAAACACTATCCAACAGTGACACCAGCAGGTAAAGTTACAGCAGGAGTCTGTGTCTTGCCTCCCTGAGCCCATTGAGTTTTAACTGTCCAGGCCAGGGAAAGTCACGCAAGAGGAGGCAATCACTACATGATTGGTTATGACTGGATATGACTGGTTTGTGAGATAAATCCCGCCTCTTTTGCCTTTTCTGCATTTGCGGATCAGTCTAAATGATGGCATTTATAAAATTTACAAAATAAATCAGAATTATCAGAACATGATTCAGTTCTGGGTTTTACACACTACAAGGACTGGAATAATTATAAAACTCAGATGAAAAGTTTCAATCAAGGCAGGCTTTGTCAGTTTTAGGAACTACTTATCTTTGCCTAAATCTGCTGAACCGGCTTATAGCTAAATCATTTTGAAGTGATTACTTATGTTTGCTGCAGATAACAATCAGTTGTCCCTTGCTCTTTTAGGATGCCCAGTATTCACTCTGAAATGTCTACAAAAGCTCGGTTAACCTTAACCAAACATTTTATTTCTATATATACAATAGGTAATTATTTCTGCTCAACTGTTGCTCCAGCTCAAAACACAGTTACATTAATGATGAACTGGACCAAGGCCTTGACCACCATGTAAGGGTCTAGCTGTCTGAACTCCATGATTTCCTGGCTCACTGAATCTTCCATATGAATGTCTCCATTCCTTCAGAACAATTTGACTTGATTACTTTTATGCACCAATGAAGCAGCAAGCTTTAAGGTCAAGTCCTGAAATTAATTTGGATATACGGTGTAAGCGCTGACCTCTAAGATCAAGAAAAGTCTCTACTTGCTCAGTTTACCATGGTTTATACCACACACACTTTTCGTTTGATCTCCACATCATAGGTCATGAACATGTTTCTGAGCACAAATCCACGTAAAACAGGATTTCAAAACCAGAATGCAGCTTGATGTGGTTTAAGTGAATAGCAGATGGGTAATCATGACATTCAGATCAGTATTTGATGAAGCGTGTTCTTTATTACTCCGATTATGAGTTAGAGTTAGAATGCAATATTGACAACTCTGGCCATTGTAATCCAATTTTGAGACTTAGATCTTTGAAATTGGTTATTTCCATAGTAAGTTTACAGTTGCATTACATTAACCCACATTTAAAACCATCTTGCGTCAGGCATATCTCCATATTTATGAAGACAAATGATTGCAATAAACTGATGTAAGGATTAGACATTTCTGCCTCTATCAGTGTGATTGATCTCTTGTTTTTGTGTGTATGCTTGGGATCATTTTAATTAGATTTGATAAATGATCAGTTGTTTTAATATTTAATGAATGAAAACTGCAGACTTTTACGGACTCGATATGTTATTCCTTGTGATAAAATGCAGAGTTGGGAGTACGAGGGAGTTGAGCTGGTTGATGATGACCTTACACTCATGTTTGAGAATGCCAAACATGTTCAGACACTTGCAGCAGATAATGCAGGTCAGGATTAGCTGATTCTTTGTGCCGCTAATGTTTGCATGATAGATGCAGTTTAATTCTTGACAGTAATTTAATGTGTCACAGAATGTATCCTATATAAAAGAAAGTTCATGTAGGTGTGGTTGATCTATCGGAGCCTACACAGTTTCCATGACATAAATCGACATGAACCAATTTGAAGATTCCTTGAGGTTTTTGTGGTCACATTTGAGGTATTGTCCTTAAAAAGACAAGTTGACAGTAAACAGTAGGTTAGAATGTGCAGATTATTGAGAAGTGCTTTAAAATGACATATGTCACACTTTGACAATATGACTGAAGGTTATGCATGACGCAGAGAATTTGCACAAGAGGAAAGAAACGCTCTTGACATTTGAAGATGAATGTGGTCTTGCCAGAAGGAAAAGTAAAGCATATGTATTAACTTCATGAGTCAGAAGAAGCATTCTCTTGTGAATCACAGGACAACAGAAGACAACCAGTAAAGAGCACAGCTATAACAGAAATTTATTTAAGAAACATGACTGAGATCAAAATGTGATTATGCAAACGGAAAAGCTACTAAAGATCACATTTTATGTGAATGAATTTTTTGTCTCTCTCTTCTGTCATACCAATGAATGTCATAACACTTAATATGTATATGGTGTAGATGAAAATCTTACAATTTTGGCTGAAAAAACCCCCCACACTTTTACCACTATTACTAAAAAAGAAAAAAATTGCTTTTTGTGACAACATGCCCCAACAGTGGTGTGTGAGTTCACACTATTGTAAGGATGTCACAATGGAAACATGCCATTAAATACACACATGCACACGCACACGCACACACACAAAAAGATGAAGAGTTAGACAGTTTAGAATGAAGAGTTGTTGTGGCTTCGTGA
This sequence comes from Chanodichthys erythropterus, assembly GCF_024489055.1. Taxonomy (NCBI): domain Eukaryota; kingdom Metazoa; phylum Chordata; class Actinopteri; order Cypriniformes; family Xenocyprididae; genus Chanodichthys; species Chanodichthys erythropterus. Next base: position 30,000,554 of record NC_090241.1, read on the forward strand.
GGGGATTTCTTCATGGGACATACTTGGAATGCTAAGTTACAGGTGAAAATGAAAGATAAGTGCTACCATTAGCATCTTCAAAGTTGATGTGTTAGAAGCAGGAAAAATGGGCAAGTGTAAGGATTGCCAAGGGTCAAATTGTAATGGCTAGACGACTGGGTCAGAACATCTCCAAAACTGCATCTCTTGTGGGGTGTTCTCGGTCTGCAGTGGTCAGTATCTATCAAAAGTGGTACAAGAAAGGAACAGTGGTGAACCGGCGACAGGGTCATGGGTGGCCAAGGCTCAGTGATGCACATGGGGAGCGAAGCCAAATGCGTGCGCGTTGCTTACCTGGGGAACACATGGCACTAGGATGCACTATGGCTAGAAGGCAACCCAGCAAAGGCAGTGTGATGCTTTGGGCAATGTTCTGCTGGGAAACCTTGGGTCCTGCCATCCATATATATATATATATATATATATATATATATATATATATATATATATATATATATATATACAGTCCAAAAGTTTGGAACCACTAAGATTTTTAATGTTTTTAAAAGAAGTTTCGTCTGCTCACCAAGGCTACATTTATTTAATTAAAAATACAGTAAAAAAACAGTAATATTGTGAAATATTATTACAATTTAAAATAACTGTACTATTTAAATATTTGACAAAGTAATTTATTCCTGTGATGCAAAGCTGAATTTTCAGCATCGTTACTCCAGTCTTCAGTGTCACATGATCCTTCAGAAATCATTCTAAAATGCTGATTTGATGCTCAATAAACATTTATGATTATTTTCAATGTTGAAAACAGTTGTGTACTTTTTTTTTCAGGATTCCTTGATGAATAGAAAGTTCAAAAGAACAGCATTTATCTGAAATACAAAGCTTCTGTAGCATTATACACTACCGTTCAAAAGTTTGGGGTCAGTAAGAATTTTTATTTTTATTTTTTTTTAAAGAAATTAATACTTTTATTCAGCAAGGATGCATTAAATCAATCAAAAGTGGCAGTAAATACATTTATAATGTTACAAAAAATTAGATTTCAGATAAACACTGTTCTTTTGAACTTTCTATTCATCAAATAATCCTGAAAAAAAATATTGTACACAAATATTTTGTACAATTGTACACATCAAATGTTTCTTGAGCAGCAGATCAGCATATTAGAATGATTTCTGAAAGATCATGTGACACTGAAGACTGGAGTAATGATGCTGAAAATTAAGCTTTGCATCACAGGAATAAATTACTTTGTGAAATATATTCAAATAGAAAACAGTTATTTTAAATTGTAATAATATTTCACAATATTACTGTTTTTACTGTATTTTTAATTAAATAAATGTAGCCTTGGTGAGCAGACGAAACTTTTTTTAAAAAACATTAAAAATCTTAGTGGTCCAAACTTTTGGACTGGACTATATATATATATATATATATATATATATATATATATATATATATTATATATATATATATATATATATATATATATATATTTTTTATATATTTTTTGTCAACTATATTCCTATATCTAAGTCCAAATTTTTTGACTTAGGAGGCTGTTAATAAGGTACGTAAATTATGTACGACAGCAAATGCATTATGACATGTATCATAATTCAGCATTTCAACAGTGCATGATTTGCATAACATCTGCAATAGTTTACTAAGTTGTCTATAGTGAAGAAAAAGTGCAATATGCATTTCATTGCCCAGGCCACTTTGAAAATTCTCTAAAGACAATTTTGTTTTTCATATTATGTTTTTGAAGAATGGCCTCACTAAGATTGATTTGACAGAAGAAGAGAGAAGAAAGTAGAAGATGCCTGATTGATATTCAGAGGATTGCTTAAACGCATTTGAATAATGACAGTGAAGATACATTGTTCAGCTATTCTTGATGGCCATGAATTATTTAAGTAATATCCTTTGGTACAACGCTGTTAAATAGGCCTATGACCTTCATTTTTGAATACTGTGGTATTTGATACACACTTGCATGTGTTTATTTTGTGGACATTTTACAGTAAGCAATTTGAACCTAACTGTTATCCAATTTACCATACTTTATTCTGTATAATATATTAATTAGCAAGACCTTCAAGCATTAAATGAAAAATTAATTTATGCTTAAGTAATTTTTGAGCCTAATGGGAATATGTAAGACATTTGCAGTTTTAATGCACTTTTTATGTTTCTCTGACATTTTAAGGGGTTTAGTTCAATATACAACATAACTTGCATAAAAATGTGCTGGTACACATTTCTCTGTGTGTATCTAGTTTGTCTGCTGAGATAAAAAGTCAAATTGTGAAGGATATGTCTGCTAAAATGCTGTTTCCTTTAGACAATGTCTGTAAGAGTGTCATGTATCATCACAGCTGGATTTAAAACAAAGCATCATGTACTGTATCACAATGAATCAAACCAGAACAATGCATCACGACTTTGAGGTTTTGAGTGAAAACCGTAAGATGGCACTATTTGCATCCTAATTGAAAGAGTTTCTACATGCATAGCAAATATAATTTCTATATCCGGAGAGAAAGAGGCATTTCTATGATAACACAAATAATGTATTCTATTACCATTCGTAATTGCAAATGCCAGTAAACCCCAAATAAATGAATTGGAATACTTAATGCATCCTTTGGCAAAAATGCATGAATAAATTAAAGATTGTAAGTCAACACTGTTAAAATTTATAATTAAGAAATTGATCACGATTGACAAACCAGAATCAAGTATTCCAAAGAGCACCTTCTACTGGCAAATTCCTCAAATGTATGTTGACTGAATTATTGGGGTGTTAAAGACTTTAAAGGGGTAAGTAATCACTGGCAAAATGGGCTTTCAATAAAACCTGGCTACCTCTGCAGTAGGGAGGCAAAAGGTTTGAAATCGGTGCTACCTGACAAGAGAAAAAGAAAAACAGGCTGTTGTCTTCCCTTTTGCATAATAGGTAAGAACACTTCAACACCCATAATGCACTGGGCATGTTGCCATTTAAGGCCAATCCCAGGTTGCTCCTATTGGATAAGCTTCACCAGAGTCAAATAGCAGTTTTCTTGAGTAGGAAATACTTCTTAGCAAACTTTTAGTCATAATGGTGTCAACTTGTATTATTCCTGGGTGCAAGAAGTAAACATTCAAAGAGTAAACATTTAGCAGGAGTGAGTTACTTTCAATTTCCAGTGAAAGATCCAGCACGTTGTAGGCAGTGGCTAAAGGCTGCAAAGAACTGTAAATACGAAGAGAACACCGCAACGGAAAATCTGAAAAACCTCAGTGGTTGTAGTCAACATTTCAAACTGGATGACCACAAACACAGATAGAACAGAAAAACTGAAAGAATCTGGGTAACACTTTAGATTACAGCCCGGAAAGTACTGCGTAATTACAACAAATTTACAGCGTAACTTTCAATAATTATAGTGTAACTATACAGTAAGTATGTGTAAGTATAGGGGAACAATATGTGGAGTATTGGGAATAAAGGGGTAACAACCAGGAAAAATAACAAATTATTCATACTTTTAATATTTTATAACTAAGGGGTACGTATGACATAACTAAGGGGTAAATATGACATTAAGGGCCGTAAATTAAAGTGGAGCTTGTTACCCTCTTATTTCATGTAGTTACAGGGTAAGTAATTAATAAAATTAAATAAATAAATAAATAAATAAAAACGCAAACAGTCATATCACTTGGAAAACTTTATTTGAAAAACAACTTATTTCAAAACAGATTTAAAGTTACAACACTTCTTATTTGTTTCTCTTGCTTGGCTTCCTCCTCCTCTTGTTCCTCTTCTTCTTTCTTTCCACTGATGAATCTTAAGAGGGAATCCCATTTGCTATTCTGTATTTAAAAAATACAGAACACCCGGAAATGTGCTCACCGTTTACTCATCTTTTACCCTCATGCCATCTGAGATGTATACGACTTTCCTTCTTAAGATGAACACAAAAAGGATTTTAGGAAAAAAATAAATCATCTGGGGACGCTTTATAATGCAAGCTCACGTGTTCCTAAAAGTCGAAGCATCAAACAGCAATAACTACAGTAATCCATACGACCCTAATGGATGAATCAATGTCTTCTGAAGTGAAACGATACGTATTTGTAAGACAAATACCAAATATTTGAATATTTTTAAAACTTTCAACCAGCTGTCTCCTGTGCGTGCACGCAAGGGTTGAGAGTTCCTGCTTGACGTAACTTGAAGCGTGATGTAGGCGTGCCGAGAAACTCACGCAGATGTTGGATGCCTTCAGTTTTTTTTTTATTAGTTTTTTTTTAGTAATGCTCACAACAAAATACACAGAATAACAGATAATGAGAATGAGAAATAAACAAGACAGAATAACAGAGACGGCAGTTCTCGCGCGAGTTTCTTACGAATCGCCCGCAAGAACGTCACGAAAGCTTCACGTTGCTCATTAATATGCTTCATCGAACGTGAAGTCGACTCTCATGCAGGCGCTGATGACAGTTGGTCAGAAGCAAAAAGATGAATAGCCTAAACCATGAGAAAATTTTGGGGTGTACTGTATTTTCTTAGAATACAGAATAGCGACGGGATTCCTTCTTAAGATTCATCAGCCGAGAAACAAGAGCAGGTGGAAGTTTATTATTAATTTACGGCCCGTAATGTCATATTTACCCTGTAACTACATGAAATAATAGGGTAACAAGCTCCGCTTTAATTTACGGCCCGTAATGTCATATTTACCCTGTAACTACATGAAATAAAAGGGTAACAAGCTCCGCTTTAATTTACGGCCCGTAATGTCATATTTACCCTGTAACTACATGAAATAAGAGGGTAACAAGCTCCGTTTTAATTTACGGCCCGTAATGTCATATTTACCCTGTAACTACATGAAATAATAGGGTAACAAGCTCCGCTTTAATTTACGGCCCGTAATGTCATATTTACCCTGTAACTACATGAAACAAGAGGGTAACAAGCTCCACTTTAATTTACGGCCCGTAATGTCATATTTACCCTGTAACTACATGAAACAAGAGGGTAACAAGCTCCGTTTTAATTACGGCCCGTAATGTCATATTTACCCTGTAACTACATGAAATAAAAGGGTAACAAGCTCCGCTTTAATTTACGGCCCGTAATGTCATATTTACCCTGTAACTACATGAAATAATAGGGTAACAAGCTCCGCTTTAATTTACTGCCCGTAATGTCATATTTACCCTGTAACTACATGAAATAAGAGGGTAACAAGCTCCACTTTAATTTACGGCCCGTAATGTCATATTTACCCTGTAACTACATGAAACAAGAGGGTAACAAGCTCCGCTTTAATTTACGGCCCGTAATGTCATATTTACCCTGTAACTACATGAAATAAGAGGGTAACAAGCTCCGCTTTAATTTACGGCCCGTAATGTCATATTTACCCTGTAACTACATGAAATAAGAGGGTAACAAGCTCCGCTTTAATTTACGGCCCGTAATGTCATATTTACCCTGTAACTACATGAAATAAGAGGGTAACAAGCACCGCTTTAATTTACGGCCCGTAATGTCATATTTACCGTGTAACTACATGAAATAAAAGGGTAACAAGCTCCGCTTTAATTTACGGCCCGTAATGTCATATTTACCCTGTAACTACATGAAATAAAAGGGTAACAAGCTCCGCTTTAATTTACGGCCCGTAATGTCATATTTACCCTGTAACTACATGAAATAAAAGGGTAACAAGCTCCGCTTTAATTTATGGCCCGTAATGTCATATTTACCCTGTAACTACATGAAATAAAAGGGTAACAAGCTCCGCTTTAATTTACGGCCCGTAATGTCATATTTACCCTGTAACTACATGAAATAAAAGGGTAACAAGCTCCGCTTTAATTTACGGCCCGTAATGTCATATTTACCCTGTAACTACATGAAATAAAAGGGTAACAAGCTCTGCTTTAATTTACGGCCCGTAATGTCATATTTACCCTGTAACTATATGAAATACGAGGGTAACAAGCTTCACTTTAATTTACGGCCCGTAATGTCATATTTACCCCTTAGTTCTATGTCATACGTACCCCTTAGATATAAAATATTTACAGCATAAATAATTTGTTATTTTCCTGGTTGTTACCCCTTTATTCCCAATACTTTACAAATTGTTCCCCTATACTTACACATACTTACTGTATAGTTACACTATAATTATTGAAAGTTATGCTGTAAATTTGTTGTAATTACACAGTACTTTCCAGGCTGTAATCTAAAGCGTTACCAGAATCTGACATTCCATCAGTTAATTTGAGGGATGGGAACAAAAAAAAGATTGTTCATTTACATATACTACTGACATTGTAACAATGCAAAGTGGGATAAAAATCAGCGAACTTGCACTTTAAGGTATAATATACAGAAACTGAGCATCATAAAATGTTTTTCTAAACTAGAAAGCAGTATTTCCAAGTTTTGAAATACATTTTACCTTGCCAGAGAAGTTGAAAATTTACTAATTAACAGTCTGTATGCATTTTTTTTTTCCACTTTTCTGTCCTTTTACTGCAAGGATAAGCAAATGCTTCCTCGGGGAATAAGTCAATTACTGTAAGACTCACATTCTATGCTAATTTATAAATAAATTATGTTATATGATTACATTTAAATTAGCCCTGGACATTATTTTCGTTTCATTAATATTCATCCCTAGTTGTTGACAACAGAACATCTTGGATGATAGAATCTGCAGCTGAGACCAATTAGCGAGAAGAGAAACATGAGCACAGCGTATATTTGCAGAGCATGAGGACTGCATGCAAGGTTATCTTTACTGCACTATAAAGGGCGAACGGCCTCCAAGGTACACAGGATTACTTGCTTGGCACCTCACTGATCCTGTACACTAATGAGTGTATGTGTGCTTGTGTTTTATGTGTTAAAAATGATTCCAAAATTGACCTTGGTCACCAAGCAAACTTTGTTGATACTGCAACCACATGGTTTATATATATATAAAAATATACAAAATAACTAAATAAAGTGGCATTTTGGGGTTGTGGAAACATGGTAAATACATGATACTAACATGAACTGTTAATAAAACATGGAAACTGCTCCTGATGATTTGCATGAACATACCTGCATGCAAATCCTTCCCAGCTAACACACGAGGTACCAGTTACATAATAAATTTTTTGGTCATTTCAAGACTTACTAATATACAACATTACATAACTACGACGTTGCATAGGCTACTTGTAATTTCTTTTGCTCTTTATTTGTAATAAACAAGCACAGTATAATGTCTGACAGGACAGGAGTCTGAGTTTGTTAAGTTTGTTAGTCTGAGGTGAGAGACTTTTTATTTCTTAACAATTTACGAAAATAACGTTAGAATAATGACACTGACATTATACATTATGTAATCTGACAACATCTCATCTGACCGCAGATACTGATTCAGAACAACACTTTTTTTCTCAGGCACTCTTTACTTAAACTGTGTCTGAAATAAGCCTAAGTGTCAACAGCATTCACGCACATCTTTCAAAATACAAGTCTCGCATCACAAAAACAGAGAATTACATTATTTGTTGTTGTTTTTTTGACTACACACTCCGCGACACACCAACAGTTGAGAAACACTGCACGATAGCACTTATTTTGGAGCTATCATTAAGAGCAAAACAAGCTTTTAAAGTTATCAAATATGTCAGTTGTGAAATTGCCAACACTTTATTATAGCTTAGACTTATATTCTGTTCTTATTGATTGCCTTTCCAGCTTTGAAGCGAATATAAATAACAGGGAGCTATTTCATAGTTCTTTACATTTCTTTGAAAATGTGGATGCAAAAAGTAATAGCTGTTACTGGAGTGTGAACTTCAAATCATAATACAGTACATCATATTACTCAGTACAGACTTAGTTGTTGAGACTGTCTTTCAGCAAAAAAATGGGTGACGCTATAAGCCCAAAAGATTAAAAAGAGCATGGGAGGAGTACAATAGAGTATGAGAAGAAAATTTCAGGGTTCCCCCATTTTCTTTTGGGAAAAGCATGAAATATTGGAAAATCTAACCCCAAAACATGGATTAAGAGACTGATTAGGCTGATTAAAGTCTCCCGGCCTGTGTCAGACCCTTTTTATTATTTAGCTACTTCCCATGCCAGGAGACTCAAGCGATTGTGCACTAAATATAAAATATAAAAAAAGATTTTTCAATGTCAATGTTAAATAAAACAAAGACTATTGGAGCTGGAGTATGTTTTACAACACAATACTCTTTCAGTCTTTCTACTTAAACATTTCAAATTTAATTCAGTGTGTTTCTTATCGTTTCTCTGTAATTGTAAAATTTAATAGCAATTTCTGAATAAAAATAGTGTTTTTTGTGAACAGTTTTTATGAATTCAAATTTATTTTGCCGTTAAAGTCACTATAAATCAAAGTGGTCAATTCTTATTTTTTATGAAATATTGGTCATGAGTATACAAGTAACATTTTTCTCCCATAATTGAGCCAGAGCTGCCAGAAATGTCCTCTGTTGAACTAAGTTTGGCTTTATCTCACTTTGTGAAGCATGTCTCATCGGGCAGAGTGAGTCATCATACTGGACTTTGGCAAACTTTATGATAAACTGCATAAATCAAACAAAGATGTTTTATGCAATTTTTAAACAGTTTAAAGTTTTTCCTGAATCCAAATATGAATAGCGATTAGATCTTTTGACACATCTCTTCAACACTGTAAACAGTCAGACCATCATCCCACTGGCATATGGCAGCAACAAGACTGATTTGTTATACACTTATCAAGAGTGATTTGACTGTGGATTGAATTTATGCTGATCATAAAACAAATTCTCTTACACAGATGAACCATGTTTGGTAGTGAAAATATCATGGCTGATTCTCATTTCATTTTATGTGCACACAATGAACTTAGATGGTCAAATGTGAGTATTCCTTCTTTGTATTGTGTAAATATTCTTGAATGAGAAGGTTCTTGGTAGTATTTTTTTTTTTTTATACATTTTACTTCTGTGCTTCAACACATGCTCCATCTCATATATTCATGTGATGGCAAAACTGAATTGTCAGCATCATTACTCCAGTCTTCAGTCACATGATCCTTCAGAAATCATTCTAATATGCTGATTTAATGCTCAAACATTTCTTATAATTAGCATTATATAATTTTTTTATGTTTAAATTGTGACTTTTTCAAGATTTTTGATCAATAGAAAGTTCTTAAAAACAGCAATAGAAATCATAACATTATAAATGTCTTTACTACCACTTTTGGTCAGTTTAATGATTACTTGCTAAATAAAAGTATTTCTTTTTTAAATATGTTTTTTTTCTTCAATACTTATATTTTGTATACAGTAAATACATTTTATTTATTTTTCAAATATATATTTTTTCATACAAATACATTAAATTGACATAGTTTGCAACCTGGGCTTGGCCTTGAATTTCTTCTCCTATCAACACATGCACATTACATGTACCAGTCCAGTATATCAGGTTTCTGCAAATGGAGAAGCAGATTTCCAGATCGCCTTGAAAAGTCCTTCTGATGTTAATTGATTGTGCAATAGAAAGTCTTGGGAACACTTCAAGGAACAGTCTGTTCAAGGCAGGGAGAAGTCAGATCAGTGTGACTAATTGTATTTTCTATCTTGATCTGCACAGGTGCTAAACATTTATAAGACTTTACTTCTTTTCTAAGTCTAAATCAATCAGCTTCTTTGTTGTTTACGATTAAAATGCCACCGGTGCATTTCTTTGTGGGTGGCAGTTCTGTGAATGGAATAAGTGATGTCAAGTGTAGAAATCCACAGCTTTAACATTGAATGAAACACTATTAAAATCATTTGTGAAGTGCTTTGTTGGTGATTAACATGAACTGCTCATGCTTTGGCATGAATAATGCCTCAAATTTGTAGTTTGACGAGGAGCCTTGCAATTACTTTTCTGAATAATTGTACTTGGTCTTTATAATTTAAGGAGTAAGTCACATTTAGAGACCCGAGTATGACTTGGCTTTTTTGACTAGTCAGTAAAAGAACAAACTACTGCCTATCACCATGCAAAAATCCACTCTGAACACCTTGTGGCAGCAACTTTTGCACAAGCAAGCAGTTATTATTTTGCTTTTTTAGGCGTGTTGATTTGATAGATGCTTTTCATTATCATTATATGCAACTACTTTCCTCCATCCCTCCTCATTCCATTTTCCTCTCAATGAGGAGAGGTATGACGCAATGTTCTTTTGCTGTTTGGCATCATTCATTCATTCACATCTACCACTCTACATTCTGAACGTGTATCACTTCTGTCATTATTTAGATTCACACTTAGACACATCTTCATTTTGGTCTCCAATACATTTAACTGATGAGAGAAAGTGTCACTGCTTGAAGTCTGTCTGTCTAAATGTCTGATGCAAATCTCAGTTGATGAATCACGGAGAAGACTGATTTAATGTCTCTGTAGACAAGTATGAGAGGATCAGTATTGATTTGATTTGAGGTGCTTGGCAGGAGGATTTCATGTCTTGTTGTTTCTGTTATACAAACTCAAAAAGTGGCCTGAAATCCAGTTGGAGGCCTGTGGAGGTACACTTTTATCGGATTGCTTACAAGATCTAGATGGACATAAAAGCTTTTAGTAATCAAAGTGAAGTAAGATTTTTGCCAACTTGTTCAGGTGACACTGATCAGCTTCACATCTGGTCTCTGGCCAGTTTTGCGGATTAAACATTGACTGTGGGAGTTTTGGATATTTACAAGGACTCAAAGTGGTGATCTTCACGCAAGTTCTTGTGGGATTTAAGAAGAAGTGTTGACCACAGTAGAGCCATATATCATACACTCCTTTCCAATATCAAGATGACCTATGCATAAAATTTTTGGCTGACCTTTTGGGTTCTCTACCTTCATACTGAGGTTATTAAAGTCGAATGGCTTTTCTGGATAAATGATCTCTCCATAAACAAAAGGCCAAGAAAACAGAAAGAAAAGAAAGAAATGTGACAAAAAGAAAACAGTGACAGTTCCTGGAAGCAAACTCTGGGCCCTATTTTAACGATCTAAACGCAAAGTGTAAAGCGCACGGCGCAGGTGCACTCAGGGCGTGTCCAAATCCACTTTTGCTATTTTAACAACGGAAAAACGGTCTGTGCGCCGGGGCACATTTTTGAAATGGGTTGTCCCTATTCTTTTAATGAGTAATGGGCGTAACGTTCAATAAACCAATCAGAGTGTCATCTCCCATTCCCTTTAAGAGCGAGATGCGCTCGCGCCATGGCGGATTGCTATTTACATGCCGGAATTTGTTGGCGGAAAAGCTGAACGCTTTTCAAGCGAAGAAACTGATTTAACTTCGCGCACGAGCAGATCATCTTCGGGACAAGCAGGATATAACATTATATATATTATATAATTATATATTATATAACATATAACATTATAAAATACACTGACTTATTAAACACACCGATTCAACTGAGGAGTTCAACGAGTGATGTTTTGCTGAAATTACCAACTTTCCTGTGGCGCTCCCTGCCACCTGTAGATCGTGGTTATTCATGGTTATGACAGCCAATCACGTTCCCGGCTGCAACCAAGAATCGAATGCTATGGCCAATCAGCGCTCGTATCACAACCATGATTCCCCCAGTAACAACCAGGAATCGACCAATCAACGTCGGAGACCTGCATACATGGCTGGAGAAGGTGATGACGTTCGTCAATTAACTTCTGAGAAACATTTGCAAAGTAAGTAAGTCTTTTGTCGATAAAAAATAAAGTGGCAAATATATATAGATGTTTTAAATGAATAATCTGTTGCTCAGACTAGCTAATAATTCAGGTAATTAATACAAAATATTATTAAAAAATAAGGTATGTTAGATCTCTATAGATTATCCTATTGATAACGTTCATCGATTAACTTCTGATCAACATTTGCAAAGTAAGTCAGTCTTTTGTCGATAAAAATAAAGGGGCAATTATATATATAGTTGTTTTGGTAACACTTTACAACAAGATTCATTAGTTAAACATTAGTACATGTATAACTAACATGAACTAACCATGAGCAATACATTTATTACCGTATTTAATAATCTTTGTTAACATTAGTTAATGAAAATACAGCTGTTCAGTGTTTGTTCATGATAGTTCACAGTGCCTTAACTAATGTTAACAAGATTTTAATAATGTGTTAGTAAATGTTGAAATTAACATTAACAAAGATTAATAAATGCTGTAAAATAAGTGCAGTTCATTATAAGTTAATATTTACTAATGTAGTTTACTGTTAACTAATTAACCTTATTGTAAACTGTTACTTTTGTTTTAAAAGAATAACCTGAAGCTCAGACTAGCTAATAATTCAGGCAATTAATACAAAATGTTATTACAAAATATTATATATTTTTTTATAGATTAGCTGACCAAGCAGAATATAAAGTATATACTGTTATAGTTTACTACAGCTTTACCAGCTGCAACATTAAAATGATTCTTACACAGTAATACATCACTAATTATAATCCAATAATATAGTGTACATTATGATTCTACTTTTAGTACTTTAAGTATGTTTTGATGCTAAACTTTGTTGTTTTAGCTAAGTAAAAATTTGAATGCATGACCTTTACATGTTATAGAGCAGAGGGTTTCAAAGTGGGGAAAATCTTTTCAGGGGAGGTTCAGTGAATGGAAGTGAAAAATCCGTCTTCAAAAGGAGATAACATAGAAAAAAAAATTACTTCAAAAGGAGATAGAATAGACTAAACTTTCCCTTATCCACTACCCATTACTTACTTGAAAAATCTTCTGTCTCAGGTGGGACAAAAGTTTAGTGGTATAATATGTATATAGTATTTAATGGTAAAAAAAATTTGAAACAATTTCCTCTTACTCTGGAATGATTCTGAAATGTTAGCTAACATTTTGAGCCTGTTGGAAATATACAGGCAAAGCATTATATAAAATCAACATCATCAAGGGTATCATAAATATAGTAATGTAATATAAATTACACAGCTGCATTAACTAATGTGTTACCAAATGTGTTTGTTTCTCTATAGTCTTTATATCTTCACATTTTAATTTTGATGGAACCGCGCTTCAGGAGACGGGCTGATGGCAGCCTGAATCTGGCCGATACATTGGAAGCGGCAAAGGTAAAGGAGGCCAACAAGGGAAAGCCGTACACGAGACCCCTGTCCCCGGAGATAGTGCTGAACAAGGCCAAGAAAAGCTTAATTCTGCACCACGGAGATCTAGCGAACCGAAAGCACCTGCTAGGTTTCTTTGAAATCCAGTTTGGTGTATTTCGTGGGCAAACATTCAGGTGGGTGGCTGAAAATGCTCTGGGGTATGCTGCTTACCTGGTGGCAGCTATGAAGAGGGACCCCACAGGAGGCAGCAAAGACTCCCAAGAACATGCCCACAACAAGGGGAGTTTTAGGGAGTATATTGAGCTATTTCCTTCTGGCAGAATTGCCATTGCCTTGAAGGAAGAGCAATATGCTGAGAAAGCTCCCCAGCACGCTGCCGCCACCCAGCTCACTCCTCCCACCCAGTACGCTGCCGCCACCCAGCTCACTCCTCCCACCCAGTACGCTGCCGCCACCCAGCTCACTCCTCGCACCCAGCTCACTCCCATGACCCAGCACACCGCCACCACCCATACTTCCACCGCCTCTCTCCGCTCCCTCTTGGTTACCAGGTTGCCTAACCAGAAAAGTCTGACTAAGACTGTAGAAAGGCTGGTTTCCCCCCACAAAGCTACACCTTGTAAGCAAAGATTTATTTGTATAACACTTTTTTGGTTTGTTAAGGATTTATTGCTGTTCAGTAGTCATGTTTATCTCTTTGTCCTGTGTTTTGTTTTATAGCTTTGGCCCAAGCACGTGCGAAGCCCTCAGCCACCCTCACCCGACCGGCCGCTTCCATTGAGGGAGCCACAGGGCCCTCAGCCACCCTCACCCGACCGGCCGCTTCCATTGAGGGAGCCACAGGGCCCTCAGCCACCCTCACCCGACCGGCCGCTTCCATTGAGGGAGCCACAGGGCCCTCAGCCACCCTCGCCCTCCCCACTGAGATAGATGACAGCACACTGCTGGCAGAGGCAACTGTGTTTGAGGAGGCATATGTGGCATGTATGTTTATACTTAATTTAAACATACAACAAAATATTTTCCTTTCTAGAAATAATAAAGTGAAGCAATGTGAATTTATATATGTTTATTTATGTGTTTATTTCTGTTTTTGTTTTGTTTTTTCCAGCACAACGAGTCTGTCTTCCAGCTGGATGGATACACACCCTGCCTGAAGTGGATCAGAGGTGGATATCCAAAGCCCTGTTCAGGTGGACAGCACAGGGGCATCCTGAGCTGATCTTTAGCAGGGTGGACAAACTTTGGTGGTATCCTCCACAGGTGCCACTGAAGACCAGTAATTCTCCTTCCTTGGAGAATTACTTTGGCCATCCCTTGCTGCTCTGGATGCCACGAAAACTGTGGCAAGTGAAGCTGACCTGTCCCCATCCAGACTGTCAGAAAGACCTTCTGACCTCAGCTGGCTTGCATCAAAAGATCAGGCAGGTGGTTGCCTTTGGTAAGATGTACTTTGTGGCATCTGAGTACCTGGCCTGCCGAAGATGTAAGAGGAAGGTCATCAGCTGGAGCCATGGTATCGTCTCCCAACTCGACATTGGCCACAGGGTGCAGTTCCCTTGTATTCTTACATCAAAACTTGCATGTGACCTGGAGGTAGTAAGTTTGATGCGTCAACGAGGGCTGGGAAACAGCAGCAGCCAGATCCAGCGCAAGCTGCAGGAACGTCATGCTGAGGTCTGGTTGCAAAAGACAGTCCAGTATCTGACAGATTGCATGGGGATTGCCAGTGCTGTCACGTCGAGCCTGATCCTGCCTGTGACATTTGAACCTGCTCCTTCAATGCCTTCTATCCCTAAGCACCGGTGGCTGATGCAGGTGTATGCCCAGGATGTCCTGCAAAGGCTGGATGAGATCAAGGCCTCTATCACATCACAATATGGTCGGATCTTAAAAATGGATTCTACAAAAAAAGTGGCCAGAAAACTAGCCGGACGCAGCTATGGCACAGCTACCTGGGCAACCAATGTTGGAAATGAGTATGGACAGGTGATCATGTCCGTACTCACAGCCAGTGAAGGTTTTGGTCTCGGACCAATGATTGAAGGCCTCATCAAGCGATACAGAGTGGCTGGGGTGGCTCCTCCCGAGGTACTGTATGTCGACCGAGACTGCTGTGGCAACACTCTTCTGAGGAGGATGTTTGAAGAGTGGGAGCAAATGACCATCCGGTTAGATGTATGGCACTTTATGCGGAGGTTTTCTGTGGGTTGCACCACCGACTCTCATCAGTTGTATGCCACATTTATGAGTCGCCTCAGCCACTGTATTTTCATGTGGGACCAGGGGGACTTGACGGCCCTGAAGAAGGCGAAGCGTGCAGAGCTAGAAGCTGACCGGAAACCATCATCCGAGGCTGATGTGCTGCGCTGTATCAGCCGTAGCGAGCTAGCCCTACATTGCAGGAGGACCACCCGTGGTACCAAGGAGACCTTGGCGATGATTGAGAGCCATATTCAGGCCTTTGATGGAGATGCTGGTCGTGACACTCTTGGAGTCCCACTAATAAACTCAGCCCATGTGGCCTGCATCCAGGATCCTCTAGGTGTGCAGCTCTACATGCAGACAGGCACTGTAGTGAAGGGAGGGCACCGGCTGCCAACCTACCGCTGTGCCAGAGGTTCCACTTCGCTTGAGTCTTTTCACCTGCACCTTAACAGATTCATCCCAGGTAAATAAGCAACTTAACTGAATTATTAAAATAAGATTTGATTTAATTATATATTGAAATAATAATGAGAATTGTAAGAACAGCTATTTGTGTATTTATATGAAATTTTGGTGGTCTTTTTTTTTCTTTTTTGAATTTACAGGTACACTGGCTAGTGACACCTTCTTCCAGGCGTATCTTTTGGATGGACTTGCAAGGTGGAATGAGGACCGGGCTGTGGCAGCAACAACTGATGAGCAGCAGCCACATTCCTACAATCATCTTCTGTGTCATGCTGTCAATACTCTTGCAGAGAAGGTTATGGGCATGAAAATCACCCCTTATGTTGGGCCAAGAAAGTACACTGGTAGATAACTATTTGTTGTTTTTGTTTCATTCAAGTGTACACATACCATTTAACCACTGAGTTATAATATAATATCTTGGTATATTATTTAATTGTCAATGTTTTAATATTTTAAAGGTGAGCTTATTGGAGTGGAATACCTTTACCAGCAAACTGGTAACGTTCTGCAGGACTACAAGTTGGCCATTGAAGAGTTAGAGACCACTGAGGTTGTTATAGAGGAGGGTGAAGATTATGCTGAATTTGAGGAGTTTCAGGACATCACTGTCCCCACCGTTGACACAGAACGGACACCTGCTGCCTCTTCACAAGCATTAGTGTCTGCAGCATCATCTCCAACCCCTCCAGCAACCAGCCCCATGTCATCACTGTCTGTGGTCCCTCCATCACCAGTGACACCTCCTGTTTCCAGCTCCACGTCATCACAGTTTGTAGTCCCTCCATTACCAATGACATCTCCTGTTTCCAGCTCCACGTCATCACTGTCTGTGGTCCCTCCATCACCAGTGAAATCTCCTGTCAATCTCCAATCAAAGCCATCACTCTCTCCTGTGGCACATAGCTGTGAGTTTTACCAAATTGTTCATAGAGGTTTCTATATTATTTGTTGTCAAACTAACTCTAAATTTACATTTGTCATATTGAAAGACACAAAGAAACAAATACAAATTTAAACTAAATATTTATCCTTTTCATGTAGTCCCAGTGGATCAGTTATCTGCAGAAACTGATCTTCCAACATCTGAAGAGAATATTTCATATGATGTAAGGGCACAGTTTCTTTTTTAATGTACATTTACATATGGGTAAACAAAATCCGGGTTATGTTGGCTGTGCTTTCATGTAAATATTTATATTCATTGCTGCTATCAAAAGTTCCTAAATTATCTTTCATTTTAGGATTCTGTTGGTCCTGATAATATTGAGGGGTATGGAGCCGTGCAGGACTTGGCAGAGTTTTTGGTTAGCCTCAGAGACCACCGTCTGGCCTTGACTGGAGAAGAGTGTGTCAAGATCATCACCCTATGGCAGGCACTGGGGGAGTATGACAAGAAAAAGACCATTTACTCATCACGTCATCAAACCACCCTAAAACAGGGACGATTCAGGGCCACTAAGAAGATTGTGGCACCAGGTGTGGAGAGCACTAAAAGGTATCTTAAATTTAGCAAACACAGGGTCTGGATTGCCTTTGTCTAAAAGGTTTTGTTTAAATATATATAACTGGCTGAAATATCATCTCCAGCTTTATTTGTTTAGTAAGGATTTCTAGTAAAATTAGTAAAACCTGAAGCCTTCATAGCTAGTTTATCTTCCTGCAGCTTGTTAAGTTCAAACCTAGCCTAGTTATAACAAATTATTAGTTGTGATTTACATTTAATGCTGACTTTATGTTATGTTGCTAAGTAAGTTACGTTGCTATGGACACAGTTCCAACTGTACATCAGACTATTCTATTTAGCAGAAGCAACACAGTCATTTCTTAATCAGTTAAGTCATTTTGGATCAATATTTTGTGTCAAATGATTTGTCTTACTGTCTGTTAGTAAGTAGCTGTGTAATAAGTGGAATAATATGCAGCTATTATTGTGAAAAACAAAAACAAAAAACTGACAGGCTGACTAACGACACCGTATAATGCAGTATAAAGCTGTAATAATGCCACAACACAGTAACCCAGTAAAGACCTAATTTATTGATATGATATTTCAACATCGACCTAGAAAACAAACAAGACAACATAACTATGCACAGATATTAAAAATTAACATCTAGACAACACAAAGCAAAACATACAGAATAGAAAAGGGAAAATAAAATAAAAATAACAGAGTAAGGATCACAAATCGTAAACAATCATACATTAATAATATGTATTCTTTTGTAACTTGCAGGTGTTTCGTTGGGGCTCATAGTCCTGCACAGTGGCCTGACTGCAACCGAGTGGTGGAGGCCATCTTCACAAGGCTCTGTGCTCTCTACCCGAATGCGGTGCGCTGTGATGGAGTGAGGGTGTCCCGCTTCACAATGGTAACACGTGTTTACAAGCACATTCGAGAGTGCATCCTCACCAATGCTAAGGTGATGAGCGAGACCACCATCCAGCTCCCTGAAGTGAACGCTGCAACAGTCACACAGTGGTGAGTAAATTAGCATTGTAACTGCTAAGCCTAAACCTAAAGCATCTGAGGGCTACACAGAGGGTTCAAGTAACTGACGCAGTTAACTTAATGTTAGTGACTGCTTTGACGGGTCTAGAAACAAATCAATTCAACAATTCAGCAATATGAAAGATAATATTTTTTGCTCAGGAAATGGTCTTCAACAGACTGCAAGAATCCATAATCCATAATAGAATGGTTATCTCAATGAAGTAGCCATTTTACAAAAGCAATAATACATGAGACGAGGGTGTGATCAATTGCTATGTGATCTCAGCTGTGTCATGCTTCTGCATCATAGTCGTGATCAAATAGTAGTTGATCACACCATCTTTTGTATTATTGCTTAAATGTTTATTAATATTGGTTGTTTATGTTTTCCCAGGTTCAGCAGGCGTTGCAAGTCTCAGGAACAGGAGATTTTAAAGCAGGGTATCCAAGCCCCAGACGCACCCATGGCAGGACCTGAGGAGCTTCCTGCGGCTATACAGAAAGGACCCACTCTCTATTCAGGCAGTCTGGCTGAGCCTCACCTTTTTATCCTGCCACCAAACACTGCTGGGGAGGCAAAACTCAAGGGGAGGTCGCAACCTCAGGCCATCTCCAAGGCTCCACCATCACATCAAGGACTTCCTGTCATAGCACGTCCTATTGCACCAGCACTACCGTTCTCTCTCCCTTTCATTTTACCATCTGTGCAGCTTCCTACAGTGATAGACGCAAGTGCGCCGTCCTCTACAGTGCCTGGTACCTCACAGGTGATGTTCTTCAACCTCCCATTACCTTCAGCTATGCCACCATCAGCTCAGACACAGACATCCAGTCAAGCTGTTCCTTACTCCACTCAGCAATACAGAAAGAGAAAACAGGAGAGGGAGCTCACTGGAACTGTCACAAGAAAATATGTGAGGAAGACAGACGTCATTCTTTGTAAAAAGTGTAAAAAAGAAAGACGGCCACCATCACATCTTCAGTACTTTGGTAACTGGTACTGCAAAGAGTCTGAGACTCAATCATATGGTGAATGGAGGGCTGTGCTGGAGGAACGAGGTTATAGGAAAAAAAAGCCAGGAAATGACAACCCTCCAGCTTCATAAAATTGCTCTTTCAGCACGTTTTTTTTTGTTTTGTTTTGTTTTGTTTATTTATTTGGTTAATGTTTGCATTATAGAGCAATTTACAAGTCTCCAACAATGACTAAAATATATAATAGGTTTCTAAAAAATCTCTAAAAAAAACATGTTTTTTTCTTCACTGCTTGTTTCCTCTGCTGCATGCCTCTGTTGGGAAAATATTTCAGGTATAAATGTGATATAATATAATATAATATAATATAATATAATATAATATAATATAATATAATATAATATAATATAATATAATATAATATATGTATGTTTATTAGTGCTGTTCAACGATAACCGTGGTTACCGTGTACAAAATAAGAGTCTGTGTTTACGTAATATATGTGTGTTTGTTTTGAGTATAATTATTATGTATATATAAATATACACACATACATGTATATATTTAAGAAAAATATCTTATATTTCTATATAAATATTTACATTTATATATAATTTAAATATATAAAAATATAAATACATTTATATATTTATACATACATGCTTATATTTCTTAAATATATACATGTATGTGTGTGTATTTATATATACATAATAATTATACACAAAACAAACACATATATTACGTAAACACAGACTCTTATTTTGTACACGGTAACCACGGTTATCATTGAACAGCCCTAATGTGTGTAATATATATATATATATATATATATATATTATATATATATATATATATATATATATATATATATATATATATAATGGTAAGTTTACCTTGTTATTCATGTGTGAGTTTTTTATTTTTTATTTTCTCAGGCTGTTATGTCAAAATTGCACTGCAGATGTTTGTTTTGGTTTATTATTTATTCTTTTCTCAGGCTGTTATGTCAAAATTGCACTGCAGATGTTTGTTTTGGTTTATTATTTATTCTTTTCTCAGGCTGTTATGTCAAAATTGCACTGCAGATGTTTGTTTTGGTTAATTATTTATTCTTTTCTCAGGCTGTTATGTCAAAATTGCACTGCAGATGTTTGTTTTGGTTTATTATTTATTCTTTTCTCAGGCTGTTATGTCAAAATTGCACTGCAGATGTTTGTTTTGGTTAATTATTTATTCTTTTCTCAGGCTGTTATGTCAAAATTGCACTGCAGATGTTTGTTTTGGTTTATTATTTATTCTTTTCTCAGGCTGTTATGTCAAAATTGCACTGCAGATGTTTGTTTTGGTTTATTATTTATTCTTTTCTCAGGCTGTTATGTCAAAATTGCACTGCAGATGTTTGTTTTGGTTAATTATTTATTCTTTTCTCAGGCTGTTATGTCAAAATTGCACTGCAGATGTTTGTTTTGGTTTATTATTTATTCTTTTCTCATGCTGTTATGTCAAAATTGCACTGCAACTGTTTGTTTTGGTTTATTATTCTTTTCTCAGGCTGTTATGTCAAAATTGCACTGCAACTGTTTGTTTTGGTTTATTATTCTTTTCTCAGGCTGTTATGTCAAAATTGCACTGCAGATGTTTGTTTTGGTTAATTATTTATTCTTTTCTCAGGCTGTTATGTCAAAATTGCACTGCAGATGTTTGTTTTGATTTATTATTTATTCTTTTCTCAGGCTGTTATGTCAAAATTGCACTGCAACTGTTTGTTTTGGTTTATTATTTATTCTTTTCTCAGGCTGTTATGTCAAAATTGCACTGCAGATGTTTGTTTTGATTTATTATTTATTCTTTTCTCATGCTGTTATGTCAAAATTGCACTGCAACTGTTTGTTTTGGTTTATTATTCTTTTCTCAGGCTGTTATGTCAAAATTGCACTGCAACTGTTTGTTTTGGTTTATTATTCTTTTCTCAGGCTGTTATGTCAAAATTGCACTGCAGATGTTTGTTTTGGTTAATTATTTATTCTTTTCTCAGGCTGTTATGTCAAAATTGCACTGCAGATGTTTGTTTTGATTTATTATTTATTCTTTTCTCAGGCTGTTATGTCAAAATTGCACTGCAACTGTTTGTTTTGGTTTATTATTTATTCTTTTCTCAGGCTGTTATGTCAAAATTGCACTGCTGTTCTAAATTTTTTTTATTGACTAAAAATCTATGCAAATAAAAACGGTTGTTAATCTTTGCCCTCACATTATTGTTTCTGTGTGCCTATTTGTATTCTCAAAATATTTGTAGCTGTGGACACAATATGTTTTTTTAAAAACATAAAAACATACAAACATAACTGTAAAACACAATAAAAACAGGGACAGTAAGAATAGGGCAGAAAATATAATTTATAGTTTCTATACTGTAAAAAAAAAAAAAAAAGGTATCAATTAGCATATATTCATATATTCTGTTATGAAAACGCACCAAGAAGATGTCTATTGTTATTGCCGTGTGTTTATTGTCTTCACATTTATTATGTCAAAACATTTCGGCTTTTTTTATCCAGTGAAAGCTGGATGCCTTTGTCCACATAAGGTATTTCCTGGAGCGTCACAAATTAGTACTTTTACGAGTCCATTTTGGTCCGCTTTGGGCTTTTCTGCGAGAGAGCGCCCTCCGCCGTCCGGTATGAACGAAACATACACAACGTGAGAGCGTTTACGTTGGAGAGTGCCCAAATTAAAGTACGGGGGGCGAATTTACGTCTGATTAAAGTACGGGGGGCAATAACGATGACACACGCGTGCACCGGCGGCGTCAAAGGGACACGTTCCGCAAATTCCGATCACCGGTCGGAGCGGGGCGCGAACTCGGGTCGCTGTGCCTCTTATGGTTGCTTTACCACGACTAACCGGCGCCGGCCTTGGCGCAGTGGTTAGAGCATGGCACTAGCAATGCCAAGGTCATGGGTTCGATCCCAGGGATTGCAAATGTATAGTATAATGCAATGTAAGTCGCTTTGGATAAAAGCGTCTGCCAAATGCATAAATGTAAAAATGTAAATGTACCTGTTAATTGGCCAGTCAATCTTTCAGTCGTCTGCGTTGGATGCAGGCTTTCAAATAGCTCCGCGCGATCAATCAGTTAATATATATATATGTGTGTGTATTGGCAAGATTGTTCAATTAATTAGCCAGTTTCGTTCATCATTATAAGTAGTAATAGGCTGAATTGAAAATAGGTATCCTAATTCTAAT